>NC_056731.1:1941719542-1941934542 GCF_019279795.1 Protopterus annectens
TTTGATGAGTTTTTTAACTTTGTTACGTAGTTCTAGAAATGTTAGTTTTGTGCATTGGGTTTTTTGTTTGTGGTATTGTTCCCAGGCTTTATCCCTAGTTTTGAGAAGGGAATGGCATTCCTTGCTCAACCAGGGTGAGTAATTGGCTCTAACTCTAATGGTTCTGGAGGGAGCATAGCAACCTAGAATCTCTAAAAAAGTTTTATTAAATGAGTTGACTACTTCATCTAGGGGTAGCTGTTTGAGAGATTCCCATTTACAGTTTCTTAGGGCTGACATGAATTTTTGTGAGTTGAAGGATTTTTTTTGTTTCTGATTGTAAGAGGTGTGGTTAGTTTGGAAGGTGCAGGTATGCATGAGAAAGGTTGGCAAGTGGTCGCTTAGACCATCTGGAAGACAACTTGCCTAAGATGTTAGTGAGGGATTGTTAACCCAAAATCCAGTCAAGGATAGACCGGTATTTGGTAGTTTTGCCAGTTTTTGTAGGGGGTTTGATAAGTTGTGTAAATCCATGAAGGTTAATGTGAAATGATGGGTTCAGAGTGGAACAGTCTTCCCAGTCAATACTGAAATCACCCAGCAGGACTGTTTCTTGTGGGTATGTATTAGAAGCCCAGTGAAATATGTTTTCTAGTGTGTGGATATTATTTCCTGGTGGGATATACCTGCCTATGATGTTAATTAACTTTTTTGGGTTGATTTTTAATTTAGTAAAGATAAGTTCTGCATTTCCAAAGTTGGGGCTGTTTTTTTACAGATAGTCTAGTGCTAAGTGTTCTTTAAACAAAATTGCAACACCCCCACCTTTTTTGTTTGACCTATCCTTGCGTACTACATTGTGTCCTGGGGCTACAATTTCATTATTGCAGATGTTGGGTTTTAACCACATTTCGGTTAATAAGGCAATGTCAGGAGTATAGAGGGAGACTAAAGCATGCAGGCCATGTACTTTATTCACAATACTTCTGACATTCATATTGAGAAACAGTATGGAAGATTTATCTTTTTGCATAGTAGTCTGATGTTCCCAGGGGTTGAGCTGGCTATTGTATCTGGTGAGAGGAGTGGACCAGGATTGGGATGCATGTCTCCAGAGCGGTTTAGCTCCTTTGCAAGGTGTAGTAGGAGTTTTGTAAACTTGTATTGTAGTTTAGCATGCTTATAATAGGTATGTGATTTATTTATAGTGGGTAGGAGTCTATATGGTTGGTAGTCTATAGTCTAGAGGGTTGGAGTGGATGAGTTCTGAGGCTATGGTGTGTTTAACCAGGCTATCAGAGAGAGATACAGAGGTGTAAAGAGAGATAAAATTGAATGCATATAATTTTCCTGGTATGAATGAAAGGGAAAATTACAAAGGGGTCCTAAAAAGGAAAGGGTTAAATCACTGATTAATGTTGTCATGTGATTATTTAAATGTATTTATTATGGTTTTTAGTTAATACAATTTAGTCTGAAGAAGTTCCATGACAGGAATGAAAGCACTTACCAGTTGTATTTTGTTGTTTTTAAGCAATAAAAGTGAATTAGGTTTATTTGAAGACCATTGATACGTTTTATATGATTAGTTTTTCCGGGTCTATATTAGAATACCGAACGTTCAAAATTTCGAATGTTCTAATATCGACCCGTTTTCAGCGAATGCTGACAATATCGAAGAAACAGAAAATTTTTTTTTTTTCTCGGGAAAGAATTTGATTGTCCGTTTCTGTTGCTTTGGTATTTTCAGCGCTGTGGTGGAAAGTTACGGGTCGGGTTCAGGTAAGTGTGCGATTGTGTGGATGTGAGGGATAGGGTGGGTTAGGTGAGTTAGGGTTAGGGCGCGGGTCAGGTAAGTGTGCGATTGTGTGGACGTTAGGGTTAGGGTGGGGGTGAGGTGACTGTGCGATAGTGACGGACCTTAGGGTTAGGGTTTGGGTTAAGGTAAGTGGATAGTTAGTGGTGTATGTATAGTTTAGTGTAGGGTTAGGTGTAAGAGTTTAGGTGTGTGGATTTCTGTTTGCTTGGTGTGCTTGTGTTGTGTGTATGTGTTTTGGAACAGTGAATTTTTTCCCTAGGAAAAAATTTGCTGTTCTGAATGTTCAATGTTTTAAATTTTCGATTCATAGGATTCGATATTAGAACACTCAAACATTTTGAATGTTCAGTGTTCTAATATAAACCCGTTTTTCCTTACATAACATGTGTAGGAAGTGTTATCATCTGGCACAAGGGAATGAGATGACATACTCTGTGTTATTGACTTAGTACAGCAATTGCAGACACACATTTCCCTTGCAGTAATAAGTGATATTACCAACATATTTCACAATTGAGGGACTATACCAACATATCTCACTATTGTAGTGACACTGCTATCATGGAGCATTCATCCTTTACAATATCATGTATTTTCTGTTGTCAAATACTCATGTGTTGAACAGCCACATTCAATGCCTATTAACACTGTTGGGCCTTATACTGTAATGCATGAATGGTATCCAGCACAGTTATAATGTGTATATTTACACCATCCCTATTATCTCAGAGATTGCTTACAACACATATATCTGATGTAATAAGTTAGGATAAGTGGGGTGCCACAGTCATGTTAAGACTTCCACTGTGGTGCTCGTGGTTTATTCACATGTCATTCTTCAGCAAAGTCACATAGCTTACTGTTCAATTCCTGACAGGCCAATCTTATATGACTGTAGTGACATTACATAAGTAACAATGTATCTAATTATTGTTATCCATTTTTATGTTGGCAATGATGTAGCACCACAGATTATCATTGCATGATAGTGAAATGGTTATTTGGGGCACATCGTGCTGTGAGTGCTCCTGTGTCACGTGCCTTGAGTACTGGTTTGTATAGCATACCTACACAGAATGTGGTTCGATTCTGTGACGGTGTGCTTACTACATGACAGAAACAGCTTCCTTGTCAAACACGCATTGAGATTGTGCTGCTCACTGTTGTGTGAACAGTAATGTGTATCTTCTTTCCAGCATTCTGTTTAAATCCAGTTGTTCGTGTTATATTTGTAACTCCTTTCATAATCCACACATTCAATTCAGTTATTGTGACAGCCTCCACTGCTATCTGATGTGGCACATGCAATCAGTACAGAGGTCTGGAGAGAGCCTTGTTTAATAGACAGGGGGTTGAATCTGGTAATATCTGTCTGTCAGGCAAAAGTGGCTTACACACAGACAATAGTTATGGTACACTCAGTGTGACAACTTTTTCTGGGCTTGCCCTGCAGGGTAGGTCATCTATATACCTTCTGATAGGAAAGTGCTGTAAGCCCTTCAAAGGTATTCTTAATGATATGACAGGCATGCATGTTTCTGTGGTGTCCATGACTGTTATTTATCTTTCTGATATCTGTTCTGGCATGTGTTCAAAAATGACATGATGTAATTTTTTATTATGTCATTCATTGATCACATGCATTACCAATTCTCAAGTTAATTATGCTCTGTATTGCATGTCTTCATCTGGGCATTTCTTTATTACTGCACCTGTTTTCATCACACTAAACAGCTTAATGGCAGATGATGGTATCCATAAACATTTTTTACCATATGGTATACTGCCAGACCATCAGAAACTGTGATTGGTCCACTGTTACAACACTTTTTAGTGTGTTGCTGCTGTTATGTTACTCTTCTGTGTAATTCCACGTGAGAGTGCCAAGTATAGCAGTATCTGACATGTTAGCAAATAGCAGTGGAAAACCTGAACCCATGCTATGTCATGTCATCCTATCTGTGTTGTTATTTGTCACTTATGTATGTTGTGTGTTATTAGATCACCCTTTAGCATTTACATGACTTTACAATGCTTGCTTGTTCATAGGTGATAAACCCTTTTCCTGTGGGTGCCACTGTCATTTATTTGCAAAAACATGTTAATTTCTAATATACCTGATATTACAGCTGTAAGGTCCATTTGGTCTTGTGTAAACATCCTGAGTTGGAGAATACAGCAGTGGTGTTGGCTTGTATACATACATTTGCTGTTTATCCATCTCATATACAATAACTGCATTCTATGCATTCATCTCATGATGTATCTTTTGTCCTTGCTGTTATCTCAACACAGCATTTAATTAACATGTATATTGCATTTTCATGCCTCTTTGTTATATCCCTATAGCATCCATTGTTAGCATGTCTGTTTTTATTTATGTATGTAACTGTGATATTGTCATTGACATTAATTATCATTACATCAGTATTGTAGGACTTATGTCAGAAATGCTTCTTAGACATGTCATCACATTTTCCTGAAGTATATGAGTGCACTTTACACATTTCCCCTTCCACATTAATTATGCAGAGTAACACAGTTTTTATTTGTATATAGATTCCCCATTTCACTTCCCCTCCTCCTATATTGTTTCACTGTACTTGCTCTTAATATGTCTGGGCTACAGTCTGTGCTAGTGTCTGAGCTTTGCCTATAAATAAGCCATTTTGTTTACATTCTGTACTCATGCTTGCAAGCACCTTTTCATGGCCATGAACACTATTGCTGGTCACAAAAAGGTGCTTGCAAACATGTGGGCATATTGAGCAGCATGCGTATTTGATTAGTGTTGCTGCTCATTGCACTAACACTTACATCATGCAGGCTTAGAATAGAGTTTACACGATTATTAATAAATCACAGGGATAAACTGGGGTATATGCTTTACAGCCTACCCACAAGCTTAACAAAGTCAACAAAATGCTAGTCTTTCTTAGCCATGTTTTCTTCCAAGGCTGTTTTTCACAAATGCGACTAATGCTTTTAGTCTTACATTTATTCATTAATTTCAATGTTGCTGGTTTTCTTCCTGATCACCTCCATTTCCCACCACCAGACTTTTGTTCATGTCCAAGGTAATCCTAATTCTTCTGATCAACTCCTTTGCTTTTTTCTGTCTCTCAAAGATTTTCCTTTAGATGTATGGAAGCTATTTCATTGGCAATGTGCCTTTATAAGCTTTGCTGTCAGAAGAATGAGAAGCAGAGCCCCCCTTCTGCTGGCTGGCTTACTCTTGTTGGACAAACATTTTTATTTCCTCCTTAGCTTATTCAAATGTCTTTGATCCCCCCAGGAAAAATATTCTGAAGACACCTGGATACAGCAGCGTGAATCTCACACCTGCTTCTCAGCTTTCCTTTATTGCTTGGATAAAATTTCTTCTCTTCAGTCTAATGTACAGCAAATAATTATGTTCCACAAACACTGTTATCTCCAAATGTATTACTTTCCCCTTCTGCCATAGTTTTTGTCATGAGCAACTTTCTGCTAGCACAAATGCATCTTTACTAATACAGGTCTTGGGTGTTTTTTCATGGACAGGTTTGAGGCATACACACAATGTACCCTTTCACTTAGCAAATCCTGCTGTGGAACACCAGTCCAGTTGCTTATTTGTATTTTCATAAAATTAATACGGTCTGTTCCATTACATTCCTCTGATACAGCAGAACATCTCAGGTTTTCTATGTGCTCTCTGCCTTTTAACTCTTCTATTTTTTGAAACAGCTTTTCTTGAGAAGCCTCATGCTCAGCCAGCCTTTTTTTCATTTCAGCCTCTGATTTTTGCAGTTTTTCGAGATCATCTTAATAGCTAGTTAAAGCTTCTTCTGTTTTCCAGGCTTTTGTTGCTTGAGTTGATATATTCCTTCAGTGTTTTATATATTTTACACACCTCAGAGTACATTTGATATATTTTTCCTCTAAATTACTGAAGTCATCTTTTGTATTAAAGCTGAAATGTGTACTGTCTTTGCTGAACAGCTGCAGGATTCTTCCCTGGCTGATTTTCTTTCAGGTTCTCCGAATTTCTTTTGTTGCATCCAGGCAGTATAATTACTAGCCAGTGAATTAATTTTAACCAAGTAACAGTTTCAATATCCCTTTTTTCTTAGTTTCTGTTTTCACCCTAGGAAAGCTGAGATTAAGCCATTGCATAGTGTGCAGCCATCTTGGAAGTCTCATTGTCTTGTATCTTTGGTGATCCCTTTCCTACTTTACTTTGAACTGCTTGTTCTCCCCAGTTATTAATGTCTCTCATTTTTTTCTACATAAAATTTAATTGCCTTCTGTTTAGTATGATGGCAGTGCACCCCGTCACACTTAAGTTTTATGATTGACAGATATGCCAGATGCCCTACTGCTTCTCCTCGATTTACTGCCAGAGCACTGACCCTATATTCACTCATTTTTGGTGTGCCATTGTTAAAAGAATCTGCCACCATTTTTCTTTTGTATTCTTCATCATCAGGCCCCTTTTCCATGCTACTTGTCTTAATATCTCTTCTTTTGTCTATTGTCAGTGCATTTTAACATCTGTATGTCTCCCTCTTCCTTTGGGTCACCACTCGTTTTTTTCCACCCTGTGTATCCCATTCCCTTGTGGATCTAGTTCTCTACTTTCCTTCACTTCATCTGTTCAGTGACTCAGACCTTCTTGAATTTTTTAAATATTTTTATTAAGTTATCACTTAAGATATAGGCACATATACATTAACAGAAAAGAAAACAAACTATATTGACATTTCTGTCCTTTTACATATACTACAGGTATTTTCTGTCTTTATAACAACTGCCATTCAGTTCAAGATTGCATAAATTGCAAAGTTAATTATTTCTCTTAAACCTCACTCCTTCTTCTCTTTAACATTATTTGGCTTGTATTGTTCCCACAGATTCCATTTATTTCTATCTAATTTGTCCCTTCCCCCTTCTAGAGACCCTTCTTCCAGTTCTTTTATCTCTTTTACAATATTCATTTCTTCAAATACAATTAGTTTAGATTTTGATTTCCATTTTCTAGTAATTGCTTCTTTGGCAGCCAATACAATTAAGCCCAATAAGTCCTTACTATTTTTGACGAACTTCCAAACCTTGACTGAAAGTGCATCTAATCCAGGGATTTTTGCTCCTTCATGCACCCCGTTGTTTCTTCTAACTGCTTTACAGCCGTCAGTTTAAGTATAGTCTGTCTGTCTGTTAAGTCCCTAACTTGGGAAGGTATACAGAATGAAATAACTTTTAAATGTTAGCCACCCCTTCCCCTGAACATTATCCTGAGACTCTCTCATAGAGTTCTCTAAATATCTCATATAACTCTTCCCACTCCTCTATCACATTTGTACCATCTTTACTCTTAATTTAAAAAAATTAGTAATGTCCTCTGTCTTTTGTATAAATTTTACTGTTAAATTCTTCAAGGCTGTAGAAGTTTGTGCAAAGTACCAACCTTTATAGACTCTCCTCCTAAAAGCTTTGAAGTATGCAGACTCAAGTGTACAGAGCAGAAACTTCCAGTGATTTAGAGTCTGTCTGGTATCATGACATTTCAGATACACCAAGAGGAGAGCATGATTTGATTGTGGTAAGGGAACCACCTCCACCCTCTCCACTAAGGGTAATATTCCTTAAAGATCAGACATTTCTCTCTAACTCAGATCAGGTCATAACTTATGGTGAATTATATCTTTGGTCCCAAGTACCCATCTGACTTCCCTTCTACACATCTGCTAAACCCAACTCCATGAGAAAACTCCATGAATTTCTCAGTGGCAAACCTCTGATTTCTTCTTCAACCATGACTTACCTCAGATGAGTCAAGCACTATATTCCATTCCCCAACATTAATAGCAATCCCTTCACCAAAAGCTATTATCTCAGTAATAATGGACATCAGTTCTCTAATCCTCAAATTAGGTGGACTATACAGAGACACTACAGTGACTTTAGTTCCTCAAAGCTTATTGTTTATATCTGCATAGGAGAATAAATACTACTCTGCTTCTTCTCCCTGGATAACAAGCAGACAAGGAAGTTGCACTGACCAACTTAAAAAAAAACTGTTTTTCACCAATGCACCCAAAGTTTAAAGGATTACTGTGACTTTCTTAGTAGATTTTAACCATATTTCTGGGGAAATGATTTGGGGTTTCTAACAACTGATGGTATAAACTTCTTTTTCTGTATACATATAGAGAAAGGCACTACATTTTTCTATAAAGGTATTTTCATATGCCACTTCTTAATCAGGCATGACATTGACTTGATTCTGGAGCTTAATTTTATGATTGTTGGATAATAATTTTCTTTTCTGAAGGTGAAACTTTTGAGCAAAGTAAAGGTGTGGAAATGGGTGCAAGTTTGCACCTTTACTTATGAAAACATAATTTTATATTGTTGGGAACTGGCAAATGTTCTCAGTTCAGAATACTTTAAATATTACAAGTTATAAGTCAGATACCTGGATGACATCTTTATTTTATGAGAAGGTCCAGATCTATATGTTTAAGATTTTATAGATTCCTTGCACAATGCAACTAATTTCTTGAAATTTATTTGCACGTTTAATAAAAGCCATGTCAATTTTTTGAACACACGCATTACATATTCTGATGCTGGCTTTGTTTGTAATGTCTACTATAAGCCTACATTTAGTAATAGTTACAGTTTTCTAGCTCACACCCTTTAAATCAAAAAAGAGTTTAATCTGAGGTCAGTATATTAGATTGGCTAAGATGACATCAACTACGGAAGACTTTATGGTTGAAATGAATAAGTTGGTTGATGCGTTCCACAACAGGGGTTACCCAAAAGATCTTGTACTATTAGTACTGAAGTTATCAGTCAAGGGGGTATTAAGTATAAGATCCTGCTAGACGTATGTCTTGTTGGGAACACTAATCGACCTAACTATAATGAAATCACTAATAAAGACAAACTTGTACATGCTTTTGTGGTGCAATATAATGGTAGCTCAAAACACATAAAAAGCATCATTAAAAAAACTGAAATATATAAAAGCCAGTACCTTGATCTATAAAATATTAGGGAGGAATCCTAATTTAGTTTTAAGACAGCCTCTAATGTTAAATAGCTATTAGAAAATAATCAAATGAAAAAATAATAGTAAGAAAACCAAACTAGGTACCATCAGGTGTGGATGGTGTAAGCAATGTTCTTACATTTTAAAGGGGAAAGCTTTGTTTGGGCAACAGCTTTAGTTTTATTCTGAAAGTACAAGGTTGCAATTCTTCTACCTCAAGGATGGTCTGTGTTGCTAAATGTGAATGTTGTCCAGCATTTTATATAGGCAAAAACAGAACAACCCCTTGGGAAAAGCATAAACTAGTACAACATTTTAAAGAATAAAAGTAATGTATTATCCAAGTACTCTGAAGTTTGTCCATGTTTTGGTAAATTCTTATTTGACATGATACAACAAATTCCTGTGAATCCACGAGGGAGGAGAAGGAGACAAAATTAGATCATAAAAAACTAACATTGCAGCTTAAGCTTAATGCCACCACCCTCCCAGGAATAAATGACATTTCTATTTTACTAGTGCTTAGGGTAGGAGTGACCAAATTATAAAAGGTTCTTTATTTAACTATTTGTTCACTAAACATTCAAATTTTTATATCACATTTTTATATATTTAATAAAAGCAATCAGGTTTCTGTGGAAGCTTGTTGCATTGGGTGGCACAGTGGTGCAGTGGTAGCATTGCCTCACAGCAAGGGGTTCTCTGGTTTGATTCTCGGCTGAAGTGCCTTCTGTGCGGAGTCTGCATGTCCTCCCTGTGTTTGTGTGGGTTTTCTCTGGGTACTCCAGTTTCCTCCTATGTTACAAAGACATGTCTGGAACATTTCTCACCTGGCTTCCGCTGAAAATTGGCTTTGTTCCAAGTCAGACTTTCTCAGTAAACAAATGTTATTTTGTTTTAATATTATCTATGTATTAACTTCTTATACTCTTTGTTCTGTTTTTCATATGCTCAGACTTGATATCTTGTGCTTTAAAGGATTTTCAGGTATTATTATTTTTAATAAACTTAGATACATACATACAAATATTTCAAGCACTGACATTAATGCCCTTCTAACCTGCCAATATACCAAAACATTTGTTCTTACAATAATAAGTGTCCATGCTGTTCTTAAAAATACCTAAACTACTGCTTACTTTAATGTAATTTGGTAGTCTGTTCCATGCATCAGCTGCTCTCTCAGTGAACCAATTAGTACACTTCTCATTCATACAGAATCTTCGACATAGGTTGATGATTTTCTACTACTTTGTGATAACCACAAACATTCCCAGATGTAGTTGCTTCTAAATTTCTGAGTAATATTTCCTCTTAAATATTTATATGAGACACTGTACAAGTTCAGGTGTTTTAGTCTTTCATAATAACTTAAATCTTCACATCCATGGATGCCGTTGATATATTTCTGCTGTACTCTTTCCAGTTTACTCATGCTTGTTTTCTTATATGGCTTTCATATTATTATTCCATACTCTGATTGTAACCCAGAATTTCACTTATGCAATTACAGTATGATATTTGCCATGTCCTATTTGTAAGCCATGCAGCTATCCTTCTTATCAAGATTACAATCAATACCTAGTTGCTCTAATTTATTGATCAGTTTTTTTCTGTATGACCCTGTCAAATGCTGAAGTTAAATCTATATAAATTACATCACAGCACAGTTTTTCATTCATAGCTGTTATTGTCTTGTTATAGAACATCATGTTACAAAATGCATGCTGATATATGGTTTCAAGTCCCAACCCTTCCAATTCTGACAATAACTTATCCAGTATTACCTTCTCCATTATTTTTCCCCAACATGAAAGTATATGTAAGGGTCTATATGACACTGAGTTTGTCCTACTCCCCTTTCCCTTAAAGACAAGTTTAATAAGTCCATGTCTTCAATATTGAGGAATCTTCCTGTATTTATACAACCTAGTAAATAATACATATAATGGTACTGTAAGTTTTTGCTGAAGTGTTCTCAATTCATTATTACTAATTCCTTCTCCTCCCTGTACTTTGTTTGGCTCCAGTGTGCATGATTCTTCTTTAATATGATCTAATTTGATTTCAGTATCTGAGTTTACCTGGATGTCACTAGGACAACTTATCACCCGCTTTGTGGAGCCAAGCTGTTTTGCATAAACTTTTGTATCTATAATCTGTTGTGTCCGAGAATAAATTTTAAAATCTACACAGTTTATCAGTTTGTATGTCTTTATTCCTTCCACAGCTTATGTATCTATAAAATGTTTTCATTTTATGCTCATCATCTTTATATTAATTTTCTTCACATTTTTCTTGATTTTTTTTCTCCCACTATGCTTAATTTGTTTGTCCAGCTTTTTTATTTTTTTCTAAGCTGTAGTGCAACGTCTTTTCTATTTCTTATTTTTTTATCTCTCACCTGAACTAGGTATCTTGTTCTTGTTGAAAGATACTCCCTGACTTTCTGTGCCTAGATCCTGATGTTATTTTTTCTTACTTTTTGCATGCAAACAATTTCTCTTTCAATACTCTTTACATTCCTTCTGCAGTTTTTCCACTGACTGCATCACTCCAATTAGTTGTACAGAGTGACTGTTTTGCTTTTATATAATCAATAATCAATCTTCTGTGTATTGCTTTAGATTTCAGTTTGGCAGAATTATCTAGCAATAAATTAACCTTTATAAACCCAAGATAACTGCACATTAATGGTGTTAAAACTTGACATGAAGTAACAGTAATTTCTTTGGGAACACAAACAATGTCTAGTATGTTCCATTCTCTTGTATATTTTTTAACAATGTGAATCAAATAATGTACCTAAACATACATTGTAAATAATTTTCTTACTAATGTTGTTGAATCATTATTATTCTAGTCTGTTTCTGGTAAATTTAAGTCCTCAGCCACTATCATTCTTCCCTCCTGTGTTTCATGCAAGAAATGTATGGATTCCTGTAGGTCATCAGCACTTAGACTTTGATTCATAGGTTAGTACTAGGCTAACTGCCCTCGTGGACTATTTTAAGCCTAGCCAATTACCCCATGTGAGAATCAAACCCTGCACCTTGCGTCTGCAAGGTAAACAATTTAACCATTATGCCAACCTCCCACCCCTGATGATCTATAGACTCCAACAATTGTTATATGTTCCAGGGTTATCTTTATTGTCATAGTTACACAATCTGTAGTATTGGTGTTATCACTGAACATGTAATAATCACAGGTCTCATAACTATTTTTAAGCCCTATCATGACATCGCCACCTGATTTTTTTTTTGTTGCAATGTCTGTTACAATAAAAACATTTACACCCTGACAGAACTGATTTCCATTCATTATTCTTTAACCATGTTTCATAGACAATAACAACATCAATCTTGTTGGAACTTAGCAAATTTTCTAATAAAAAAACTTTATTATTAGTGCTCCTAGCATTAACAACCATCAGAGATGCACCAAATGTAGCTATCTGTGAACTGTTAGATTTTCATCTTCCCTGATCTTGACAAACACTTATTGGGAAGCCATCCCTTTAAATCTTTATAAGTACTTTCAGTGACCTTAGGGAATTTATATTAGCTCAGCTCAAACCTATGTTTCTTGTTCTGATGAAGTCATTCATGATACAAGTATAAGATGAAAGCATTAAACCTCTGATTGTTTAATAAATGTTATTGCCTTTGGTGGTTAACTGTCAGTCACCAAGTGGTATATGTGGGCCTATGCCTCTGAATAGTAATAGTTTTCTCTTAGTTATTTCTGTAATGAGTCTTTCATGCTGCAGATTATTTCCAAAATCAGGCCCTGGATGTGAACAATGGCATCCTTTGCAGCTGTTATTGATTCTGTCCCAAACTGAGTACTGCATGTAATGCTGAAACTGATCTCCTTGATTTAATTTTAATTCTTTTTGAGGTGTAAGAACTGGGACAGACATATCCACTACTCGAGAGAGAGAAAGATCTCAACTTTGTCATGCATGCTGGTAATGATCTTCTTACTGGATCTACCAAAACACATTCTCACGTACAGGTTGAACTACAAAACAGTTTTAATGATCTCTGCAGGTCTCTTGATAATAAACTCTGAATCATTTCATAAAAAACAATGGAATGATTGTTGAAACTACTGAGAAAATGGTTCCAGTCTCCCCTTCTATTGAAGAACAACTAAGGCAACACCAGTCCCAATGTTTTGGAGCAGAAATATTTTGGAGTGACACTTGAACCATCACTCTCGTAAGTAAAATCAACAGCAAAATGTCTGAGAACTACAGAAGCACACATATTCTTTCACCAATTCCCAGGACTGCCATTGCCAAAAATGTTCTACTTCCAAAACTTGAATATGGTTTGACTTTACTGGTTGTGTAGTCCTCTTATAGTACTCAGAGTTTACAGATCTTGCAAAACAAAATCTTCATTCTTTCTGCAGATCCCCTTGTATGCCACTGCAGCTGACACTACTTGGCTCTCAGTGACAGATGAGTCCACCTGTCTTCTTGGCAGTCTAATTTTCAAAATATTTATCTTACACTACTGTCCCACTCTGAACACAGTACTCATTTAGGTACCAAAATGATACCCTGATAAGCTCAGGAAATGATAACCTTTCTCTCGCCTATCCATGCTTCAAAACTGCTATTGGAGAAATAGCATAGGTTCATAGGTAGGCACTAGGCTATTGGCCCTAGGGCCTATATAAGCCTAGCCAAAAAGGTACCCTGGCTTTCGCCACCCAAGAAAATTATTTTCCTGTGCCCCTGTTGAGCAGAGCCACAGAAGTGATCCCCGGGGTGAATTTCCTATTTCCCATCCAATCATCAAGATTTTTCTTGAAGAGTGCTAATGAGGAGCTCTGTTTGACATAGATATGTAGTCTGTTCCAGAGTATGGGAAGTCTCTGGGACAGGAATCTATCCCTCCAGCATGTTCTGTTTATTGTGGTGACCAGGTTTAGGTCCCTACAACGTGCAGTTCAGAGGGATTGGGATTTCATTAAGTGGAGCATGTCCAACAGCTCTAGGTTTGACATAGCTTTGCATGTTAGGCAGAGATCACCTCTGAGTAGGCGATATGCGATGGAGTAAAGCTGGAGTTTTTAGAGATGGTTTGCGTAGGATATCTGTTTGAGGCCAGTAATCCTCTTTGTGAGGTATTTCTGTGGCCTCTCCAGTTGTTGTAGATGTCTTGTGAGATACATACCAAAAGGGGTGCTGTACTCTATAATGGGTCTAATGAGTGATGAGTAGAGGGGAACAATGACCTCTTTTTTCCTGAATGAGAAACCTTTTGTGATGAGGTGTGCCACGTAGAAGGATTTCCTGACCACTGTGGCGATGTGATTATCAAAGGAGAGACTACTGTCCACCTGTGTCCCAAGGTCTCCTATCACACTTTCGGTGTTAAGTAGACTACTACCTATGTGGTAGTTCATGGGTACATAGTTTTTTACCAAAAGGGATGACAATGCACTTTTTGGCATTGAGCTTCAGGCCATGGCTTTGACACCAGGCATCTGTCTCAGTGAAGCCCTTTTGTAGGCTGCCCACATCATTAGGAGTTTCGATTATGGCTCCCAGTTTGCAGTCATCTGCAAACTTCATTAGCCAAAGACCTTCTATGTTAGCCTGTACTTCAGAGAAGTAGATACCAAACAGGAGAGGACCCAGGACTGAACCCTCTGGTACTCCACTTGTCACTGGTCTGAAGTCGGATTTGGAGTCTGCTACTTTCACAGTGTGGGTTCTGTCCATGAGCCAGTTGGCAACCCATCTTGTGACATAAGGATTTATACCTAGTTTAGTGATTTTATCTATAATTCCAGAGTGGGGGATGGTATCAAAAGTCTTGGAGAGATGTAGATAGGCTGTGTGAACCCCCTTACCCTCATCTATGGCTTTGGTGACTGCTTCATAGAAGTCTATCAGGTTTAGGAGACATGATCTGCCTTTTACAAACCTGAACTGGGTGAGGTCCAGAGTTTGGAGATTACCAATGTCTATGTTTATGAGTTCCATAATGATACGTTCCATGGCCTTGCAGACCAGGCTTGTCAGGCTAATGGGGCAGTAGTTCCCGGGGTCCGTCATGGCTCCCCCTTTGTGGAGAAGGATAACCATCGTGGTGTGCCATTCAGTGGGCACAAAGCCTGAGGTGAGGCTATGATTGAACATGGTACTTAGGTGGGGTGCCAGTTCGTTCTGTAGTTTGTGTAGAACACAACCTGGGATATTGTCAGGTCCCATGGTTCTTGGTTTTGAAGAGTGTGTTTTTAACCTGTGCAGCCATGATTACAGGAACTTTGCATTCTTCTGGTATAGAGATGGGCCCTCTAGGGAGTGAGATGGGGGTAAAGTTAGCACTGAACCTATCTGCCAGGATGTTGGCAGTATCCGTTGGTTCTGTATATTTAGTGCCATTGTGCTGTAACTCAGAGCAGATCTGAGTGTTGCCATTGAGATTCTTGACATAGCTATAGGATGCTTTGTGGTCGTCTTTAGAGTCAGTGGCAATTTTGTTTTCGTAATTAGCTTTGGAGAATGTTATGAGGGATCTCAGCTTCTTACTGAGGCTAACCAGGGAGCTCCTCCAGTCATGGGATTTTACTCTTTTTTTGCAACAGTTTCTTTCTTCTTTTGTAGAGTTTGTTTATGGCAAAGGACCACCAGATTGGCTTCCTTATGTTGGAGGATAACGTCTTGGTTCTGTTAGGGATAGCATGATCCATGCACTCGTGTAAGTCCTTATAAAGTGCATTTCTGTAGGATTCAGCAGTCGTACCTTTATTGTCCGTCTGCATGGGTGTCATGAAGTTTGCCACTTCTGTCCTAAGAAGTGTGAAGTTGACTTTGGAGAAGTTTTTTACGGTGGTTTCCCTAATGGGGGGGTGGGGCAGGATGTGGATGTAGGTTGGAAGGATGCAGGTACATTTCCATTTAGAGACAAGATATGAATGGAGGAGACTCTTAAAGTTTTCTAGATTCTGCATAGTCCTTAGGGTAGGGGTAAGCGAGTTCCATTTTTTGGCTAAGGAAAAAGAAAGGAGTAGTTGTCCAGGTGAGCGGTTAGGTTTGTGAACAGTGATTAGGATTTGATTTTTAGATCTGAGATATCTGTTGGGTAGATAGAGGGGAAGTATGTTGGAAAGAGTGAGGCATTTAGTAGGACTGAAGATGAGTCTATGGGCTGTGATCATTTGAAGGTAGTCTAGGTAGTTAGGAAGTTCTAGCCACTGTAGTGAGTGGAGGGCTTCACAATGATGGGAGGAGTACTTAGAGTTAGTGGCAAATTTGGATATTTTGTTATAGCAGGTTTCTAACGTGGAAGTGAGAGAGGATGACAGGTTTGTTAGCAGGGGAGCACTATACATAAGGGGGGGGGAGGAGGTAATTTGAGGCAAGAGTGTGTCTAGACTGGGGTGAAAGGAAGCGGCTGTTTCTGTATAGCATGCCAAGCTTTTGATGGGTTTTCTTTATATTTTGAAGGACATGGAGGTCGAATTTTAGTTGTTCATCTGTTATAACTCCTAGTAATTAACCATGGGTAACGATTTCTATAGGAGTGTTGTTTTGGCTTAGTACTTGGAAAGAGGTTTTGTCTGAAGGGAAGGACTTTGATGGTTGAAATAGTAATAATTTGGATTTGTTGGCATTCAGAGAAAGATGATTTTGGATCATCCAGGCTTCAGTGGTTGAGAAGGCAGCCTGAGTTATTGATAGAAGATCAGGGAGATTAGTAGCAGAGCAAACTAAAGTTGAGTCGTCTGCATACTGAATTACTGAAGCATTAGGGATGGCAGAGTGAAAGATGTTGATAAAGATGTTGAACAGTAGAGGACCCAGTATGGATCCCTGGGGTACACCTGTAGGGGTGTGGAGAAAAGAAAAAGTGCCTTTGTTCCATTTCACAGCCTGTGATCTGTCAGACAAGTAGTTGGAGAACCTGGATAGGGTATTTTGAGAGAGGTTGAGATTAGAAAGAAGGTGGGTGTGGGAAACAGTGTCGAAAGCTTTGGAAAGGTCAAGAAACATAGTGGATACAACTTTTCCAGTGTCTCGGGCATGATTGGCAGTATGAAGGAAAAAAAAGGAGGGCTGTTGTGGTACTATGTCCTGGCCGAGAGCCATGTTGCGTTGGGGTAAGGAGATGGTGTTGGGTTAGGTAGGGCATGAGTTGAAGGTGGATGCATTTTTCCAGGTATTTTCAGATAGGGGAGAGGATAGCTATGGGACAGAAATTAGATATGTTGGTGTTTTTGCCTCCTTTGTGGAGAGGAAGGATGTAAGCTTTACGCCAAAGGTTGGGGAAGTAGGATTCCTGAATGGATCTGTT
Organism: Protopterus annectens; assembly: GCF_019279795.1. NCBI lineage: Eukaryota > Metazoa > Chordata > Ceratodontiformes > Protopteridae > Protopterus > Protopterus annectens. Next base: position 1,941,736,704 of record NC_056731.1, read on the forward strand.
GATTAGAATGCTAATGGGATAGGCAATGCCATCAGCGGCTAGCTTAAGAAATTGAGAGGGTAAGTTGTCAGGGGCGTTAGAGCAAAGTTTTATTTTGAAGAGTAGTCTTTTTATGTAGTTGGTTGAGATGGGTTTAAGGTTGATGATAAGGGGAGAGCTGAGGACACTAGGAGGGGTGGAATGGGAGGTAGTGGGGGAAGTAGATTAAGAAGGGAGATTATGGCTTGGAAAAGTTTTAGTGAGTTCAGATATGGAGTTAATAAAGAAAGAGTTAAATAATGAAGCTAGTTCTTGATCAGATTTGCTGGGGTCTGGGCATGAGGTGTTTCTGGTGCCAGGGCTGAGAAGAGCAGATATTGAGTTCCAGAATTTCTTTGGATTGGTTGTGTGATTGGACTGGTGTCTGATGTAGTAAGATTTTTTTATCTCTAATGATTTGTTTTTTTGCAAGGTTACGTAGTTGTGTATATTGTAGAAGGGAGTTTGTTCTTTTGGTATAGTTTCCAGGATTTGTCCCTTTGGTGCATAAGCTGTTTGGTATTTTTGGATAGCCATGGGGCAGTATTGATTTTTATTCTTTTAGTTCTTATTGGAGCTAGACCATTAAGGGTATTTGGAAAGGTGGAATTAAAATAGTTGGCAGCGGAGTCCAGAGGAAGGGTTTTTAGAATATTCCAGTTCATTTGTTTAAGGGAGTTTATGAATACAGTGGGGTTGAAGTTACTGAGGTTTCATGTGTGTATGTACTGGTGTTGGTGTGGGGAGGAGGAGGTTGAACATAGGGCGAAGGTGGGGAGGGGTCACCGATGGAGTCAGGAATGGTACCAGAGTCAATAATTTTAATGGGGTGGGAGACTAGGATCCAATCAAGGATAGAATCAGAGGATTTACCCCAATTACCCTCTTTCCCAGTGGAGGCTCATCCATGCTAAGATATATCTACCTTCTGAGGGTTCTTTTCAGTTCACTGTGTGACTTGTACATGGCAGAGCAGGCTTGATAGACTAGGCTGCACAGACTAGATTCATTGTGCTCTGGTTTGATTTCTCCAGTCTTTTTGGGTTTCTAATATCATGACAAGAATGGACTCCATTCCTAAGTCAAAGTATGACCAAAGTTCATGAAATTAGTATTGTTTCATTCTTTGATGTTACCAAAAGTGCTCTTTGCAGCAACTGCAATGTGCCCAGAAGTGACTCCTCCTGCAATTCATACAGATTTACATCTATAGTTAGCATATCTAAATAAGACTGTAAATTCTTTTTTTATCAGAACCATTGCTCCTACTATTATTGGAACTATCTAGGCATCTTTTTTCCACATCGCCCTTCTTTCTGCCTGCAAATCCTGGTATTTTATGACTTTGTGTCTCTCTCTACATAAGACACAGTAATCACTGGATGTATCAGTTTGGGTCTGTATCACTTCAGCGAAAATTCAGTTCAGTGAACAGCATTTTTGGTTCACTTATATCGAACATGCCGTTCTTTGAACTATTCATACTGAGAACATGGTACAGTGAGGATCAGGAAATGTGCCCTTTCCCCACTGTAATGCAGTCTCGGAGTTGGTATATATAATTAGCGGGAGGTCACCAGATTTCAATGAACTTTTTTGCCGAAGTGATATAGATCCATCAGTTTCAATGATCAATGCTACTTTTGTCTTCTTTTCATGGACTGCTATATCTGGTTTTCTGGCATGTAATTTTTGAACTATTGACAATGGATAATCCTATGTGATATAACCTTCATAATTCTCTATAATGCTTTGTGGCTCATGTCAACAGTGCTTCTCAGCTACTTCAATATTGTAATGCTTATGTAATCCCCAATGCACAGTCTTGCCACATTATTATGTTTTTCAGTATATAGACCCTCTGCCATTAGTATATCACACCCAGCAGTAATATGTGAGATTGTTTCCAGTTTTGTTTTACAGAACCTGCATTTGTCTGTTTCTCCCATGTGGACTTTATAAACCAATGTGTACCACTGTCCTAAGCCTCTAATATTAACCTTTCATCTTTTGGTTTAAATTCACCTTTCCTTACCCATTCCTGTGTCAGATCTTGATTGACATGAGGTTGTTAAAGTAGTTTTCTGCACTTGCAACTATATTTATGCTTTTCCACATCTTTCTAATCTGATCCTTCTCCTTATATTCTTAGTTTTTTTTTCCGCACAATTAGATGCTGCCTGATTTTTGTCTACTTCTGGTTAGGTTACCATTCCTGCTTTACATCAATATGCTTCTGCCAAACTAAGCAGTGAAGTCATCTTAGATTTGTTCTGTTTATGTTTCAAATCTTTAAATATGTTTGGATCTGATGAGGTTAGCATATATGTATGCAACAGCAGGTCTATACATGAAATCAGTTTTGAGGAAGCCCATACCTCCTTCAGAACAAGAAATGTGTAATTTTGGTGTACACTGATTTTTATATATCATCTGATAAAAGTGAAGCATTGTTCTTGTTTTCCTCTCCAACTGATCCAGTACCTTTTGTGGCCAGTCAGTCACCCCAAAACTGTAAGTTAGAACAGGAAGAGCAAATTAGTTTATAGCTTAGACTTTGTTCCTAGATGTCAAGGCTGTTTTCAGTATTAATTTTAGTCTTCTAAAATATTCCTTACTGAGTTTTGTTCACATTTGTTCATGTTTTCTTGTTAATCCTTCTTAAATTCCCAGATATTTATATACTCCCTCCTGCTCAAGTTCCTTTATATCACATTCCTGTCCCGGGCTGATATTTTATTGGTGCTGCAGCTTTCCTTTTGCACATTTATCAAGACTAACTGACGTTCTAATATCATCTGAGAAAGTTGACCACTTCCAGTTGTGCTTTCAGCTCCTCATCTGATGAACTATACAGTTTTAAATTATTCACAAAAAATAAGATAAATCTTTACAGTTTTTTTTTTTGTCTGGAAACCAAATTGTAACCATGAGTTAATCTATTAAGTAGACAGCTTAATGGTTTAAGGACAAAATAGCAGTGGTGACAAAGAGTCACCCTGGAATATCCCACTGGGATAATAATTTGTCCTTTATCATAGCTTAGCTGCAAAGTGGTTTGCCACTGTTTCATACTTAATGTAATGTAACTGACCAGTGTACATCTACAGTTTACAGTGTACAGTTTACATCTGTAAAGACTCCTTTATCCATGAATATGAGATGCTGTCAGAAGCGTTTTTGGAATCTATCCATGATATACTTAGATTCTTCCCCTTTTTACAATTCTCCATTATTACGTTATTTAAGAGCAAGTGATCCTATGTTCCATGTCTTTCTTTTGTTACCCTTTTTTCCTATTGCCATGACTGAGTTTTTTTAAATGACTATGAACTCTGTCACCATCAATTCTAGTATATAGTTTATACATTGTTGGAAGGCAAGTTATGGGTCTATAGTTTTTAGGATAGCTTCCAGGTTCACTGTCACGGAGGAGTATAGTTTTTCCTGTTGTTAACCAGGTTGTTGGTGTCTGTTCATGGTGCGCATATAAATTGTTTTTAGGTCTAAATATTTGTGTAAAGATGCTAATACATTTAGCCAAAAGTTAAATACTGCATCTGGGCCTGAGATTTTCCGTTTAGGAGCTTTTCCTAATTTTGTTTTAATTTCTCTGGCTGTTACTTCATCCCATTTAATATCCTGTACATTTGAACTTCATAATGTTTATTTTGCTTCTTCTGTCCATTCAGCATCTTTGTTATGTTCCATTGGGTCTTCATAGAGACTTCTCCAAATGTGTTTATTTCTTCTTTTTTGGTAGTGTTTCTATTCCCTTTGCTTTATTTCTCAATCCTGTATAAAACTTTTTTTGGGGTCATCAATGAATTGCTTATTTTGTTCTTTTCCTTTATATTTATCTGTATATCTTCTAATTTTTATCTGCCTGTGCTGATATCTTTAGTTTATTTTTTTTTTTGCAATACTGTATGATAGATTCTGGTGTGATGTAATACTGTGCACTACTTTTATCACATCTGTCTTTCTAAGTATTTTTGTTGATCTGTTCCCTCTTCTATATTCTTCTCACAGTGACACTGCTCGTCTTAATTGCTTTAGTTTTCTCTGTTTCATACTTCTATGATGGCATTTGATGTATTCCCTTCCTTTCCTTTATTGCCCTGTATTTTTGTGATAAGACTTCATCTGTTATTAATTTAGCTGCACAGTAATATATCCTATTTATTTCTGTTATATCATGTGAATTTCTTTTAATAGTCTTGATTGCTGTGTTCATTTGTTTTATCAGACTGCTAACATTTTTGGTCTTACTAACTTCTGTAATCTATTTCTTTCATCATTCTTAGTATGTCTATCCATCTCTATTAAATCAAGCAACTCTTCCCTTGGATCTTTTTCTTCTAAACTGAGGGCACATTCTTTATTCTCCATTTCCTGTGGGCATTCTACAGAAAGTTCTAGAACATCTTGTAACATATTTTCTTCATCTACATCCTGCATAATCTGTTGCTGTTTCTTATGAGAAAACACTGGCCTATCACTCCACAACAATGACTGCATCATAGTTGCCACCGTTTCCTACTACTCCCCTTGCTGTGCAGCTCCAATTGAACTTCTGCACTGGCTTCCCAACTGAAGGCTCCAGAGTATCTTCATGTGGCAAATAATCATGCGCTTCCTGTTCCACCTGTTTCTCCTGAATTTGGGTACTCATTGTTCCATCATGCTGTGATGTTACCAGAGCTGGATTTTCTACATTAAATCCTTCACTTTGCAAGTAATCCATGACTTCAGATCTGATGTTGTCATTTTCATTCATTCCTCAGTGTGTGGGTCTCAGAGCTGACACTCGGATCCACCTCGGCCGTTTTCCAAGCTAGAGATGTGAAACTCGAGCTCCTTCTATCATACCCACAATGCCTCGCACCCCTAGACCACTTCAGATCTCGTTTGCTGCTCATACAGTAAGCATTGAAGTGTTGTCCTGTTTTTGCGTGATTTAGAAAGCAGTAAGTCAGTTTAGTGTATCTGAAGAAGTTTGTATCTAAAGGCAAACGAAAAGCGTTGAATAAATTTGTTTAATACATCCTGTTTCAGTTTATCAGACTCGGCTTCGCCATCCTGTTTGTTGTTTTTAGTTTAGTTTGTGTGCCCGTTAGTGTTATTCAGTTTAGTGACCTTATTTTTTTCTTCTGTCTTGCTATTTCCCTACCCTGATTCTTTGTCATATTTCATTACTTTCTAGTTAGTTGGGTTTCTGTCTGTTTTAAATTCCTTCCTGCCTTCTCTCTCGTTTTATATACAAAAAAAAAAAAAAAAAATCAAAGAGAGCTATTCAGTTACGGGTGATTCTAAGTCTGTCTCTAGATCAGACAAACTGTTAGGTTTTAGGAAATGCACTTCTTGTGGGTACAAGATCCCATTATCCGATGCCCACAGGGAGTGCATATAGTGTTTAGGGCTTGCTCACCTAGACAGTTCTTGTTCTGTGTGTAAGGCTTTCCATCTGAATGCTGTTGCGGATCGGAGGAACAAACTCAACTTCAAGGGTTTGCTTCCTTCATCTTCCTCTCCTGCTGTTCCTTCCACGTCAGGGGCTCAACCCCCTCCAGAAAAGATAAAGAGACCCAGGAAGCCAGAAAACATTCCCAGGACAGGTCTTCTTTCTCTGCTTCCAAGCCTTCCTAAAAGTTGCCATAACCTTTTGAGCCAAAGTGCTTGAAAATGACCTTCTCAACTCCACCTTATCCTCCTCTGCCTTGGGCTCCACTCGCCAGTTCAGAACCGAGTGTATCAGTGCAGAGATCTCCCCCTTCAGGAGGTCTGTCCTAGGAAATCATCAAGACCACCTTCAGCCTCTTCTTCCACCATGTCTTTTAGTAGCTTATCCGAGAATGATTTGGATAGGCTGATGAGGTAGTTTCTTCAGGCACAAATTCAGATGGGGGTTTTGCCAGCTCTGTCCCCCCACCAGATCCATGAGCAGACTTCCCCTTTTCACCCTGTAGCTACTTCTCCGATTCGACCTTCAGTTTCAGAGCCTGCGAGTACATTGGTCCCAAGAACCGATATGTTGGAGCCATCAATTGTTACCACTTTGTCTCCGGTGGCTTCCCCGATGAACTTGGCTCCAACTGAGTTGGTGCTTAGCATGTCTCAGAGCCATAGCCTTGATGTCAAGACCAGGGGGTTGACCTCGACCCCGAAATATTTGTTGCCAATGCTTCTCCTCAGAGTCTCAGTGTTTGACAGCTCGGCGCCGACTCCTCCTTCAGAGTGGAGGGTTCCAGGTACTCAGAGCGTGTATTTTCTGATAACTCTGACTTCAGAGGGATGACTTCTGGGTACTTGGAGTCCCTCTGCCTTCGAAGTGGTGGAGAGGGTTCTCTATTCGAAGTGGTGGAGAGGGTTCTCTCTCATCCTAGGTGAGAGCCAGTTTTTTCTCCTTCAGCCCTGCTTCCCACCCTCGTGGAGTCTGTGTCTGAGGTCTCTCATCTGCCACAGGGACAGTGGGCCCTAGGAAGCCTCCAACCCCTTCCATCACTGGAACCCCAATTTTCTTCCAACACCTTCCTGGAGCATCTCACTGAGGAGGTTCCTCAGAAGAAACGGTGTAAATCAAGGTACCTGGATTTCCCCCAGAAATCAGTCACTACTGACACTGATTCGAGGAAGGGGAGTTGTCTCCAAGATCTCCAACTGATGATATCTCTTGTGTGGACATCCTAGAGATACTCCACAAAAGAAGTGGTTGGTGTACCCAAAACCTCACCGCAAAGGAAACAGTGCAGGTGGAGGCTTTCAGGTCCATCCCATCTACATCCTGGGCATAGCCCCCCCCCGCAGATGCTGTTATTGACCTTGTATCTACCAGGGCATAGAAGGAACCAGATACTGTGGAGCCCATCCTGAAGAGAACTAACAAGATTCTTAGTGCACCTACAGATAGGACACATTGGAAAAAAGGGATTCCAGTAGATGCTATGGTGGCTGCTGCAGCCACTAAGAAGGAGCTGGCTCAGGAAAGCACCACTGTCCACCCCCCCTAACAGAGAATCTAGGGCTATTGGTAGGTTTGACAAGAGAGTTTACTCTTAGAATATCTTTAACTTATGAGCATTAAATTAATAAGTCATCTTTACTAGGCAACATAGGGATCTCATCAAAGAACTGTCTAGCTCGACCCCAGAGTCCATGTCTGCCAAAGAACAAAAGACCTTTTTTTCTGGAATGGCCACTCTACACTCGATATCTTTTTTTCTGGAATGGCCACTCTACACTCGATATCTAATGTGTCCATGAGGTTGATTTCCCACTCTGTAGAGGGTGCCTCTAGGGCAGCTGGTTTGGCCATTACCATTAGGCATCATGCCTGGATATGGCTGTGACTTTGCAGAACCTTTCAAGGTGTCATTTGTCAATGCACCCTTTGATATTTTCTTTGTTTGACCCAACAGTCAGAGACACACTCTCCAATAGTGAGAAAGATGGGAAGACCTTGTCTGCCATCAGAATCCGTTTTTCTACCCCACAAAGGTCCTTCCCCAGGAATCAGCATGGGAGAAAAAAATTGTGGTTCAAAAAATCTCAAGGTCCTTTTTAGGAATCTCAAGGAAACCTTTCCCCCAGAAGTAGAGAGCGGGTAACAGTTATAATGGGAGACAGCATCCCTGTGGCACAGGGGGTCCGCAGGCCTGGGGGTATCCACATTCCTTCTCAGACAGACCCTTCCAGTACTGCTGAAGGGTTGCTCGACTGCCCTTCTCTGGAGGCAGTCAGGGGCACTTTCCCTTGCACCCAGAAGCCTGGCAAGACATTGCCATTAACCAGTGGGTGCTAAGGATCTTATCCAGAGGATACTTCATTTCCTTTTCAGAAAATCCCAAACTAAAGACTCATCTCCCCAATGTTCCACCCAACAAGATGGAGAAGGCAGTTTAAGAAATTTTAAAACTTCTGAAAAAAAGAGTAATCCAGGAAGTCCCTCCCAACCAAATTGATCAGGCATTTACTCAGGATGCTTTTTAGTACCAAAAAAAAGACAGGACTTGAGGCCAATCCTGGACATGACATTCCTGAACAAATTGGTAAAGAATTCAAAATTCAGGATGGTCACAGTCCAGTCCATTCTATCTTTTTTGAGAATGGATGACTGGATGTGCTGTATAGTCCTGAAGGATGTGTACTACCACATCAAAATGGACAGACACTCCAAAAGGTACCTTTGTTTCAGGCCAGGGGTCAGCCATTACCAATTCAGATCACTTCCATTTGGTCTCATCACAGCCCCCACGGCGTTCACCATATGCATAGCGGTAGTCGCAGCACATCTCAGGCTGTGGGGATTCAATGTGTTTCCATATCTAGATGACTCCCTCCTAACTGCTCCAACCAGGCATCTATTCATTCAAGCCAGGGATTACCTGTTGCAGCTAGCTCCCGCTCTCGGCTTTATGATCAACACACAAAAATCTCAGATGAAACCAGTACAAACCAAAGATTTCATAGCAGCATGTTTGGACACAACATCAACCCAGCACTACCCCATGTCAGACAGGACCTCAAACAGATTCTGGAAATACCAGCCTCCACAGTAAATCTGGTGCTCAGGGCTTTGGGCTCAGTGGGTGCTACCATAACTCTATTACCTACAGCATGCTTACACATGAGAACCTTACAATGGGCACTAGCAGTGCAGTGGTCATTACACAAGAATCCCTTACACATTCCAGTCAAACTATCACGAGTATGCAAAGACTCCCTTCTTTGGGTGGCCTCATTCCTTAGAGGTCATGCAGGGACAGCCCTTTGTTCTTCCCCCTCCCAAAGCCATGCTGACCATGGATGCCTCCCAGATGGGGTGGAGGGGGGGCATTTTCTGGGTTGGATGGTCCAAGGTATGTGGACTTCTCAAGAGATCAAATTCCATATCAATGTCGTAGAGATGAGCATGATTCTTCTACCATTGCAAGCACTACTCAGCTTTCTTTCTCTATGGACCATTGCAGTACAGTCAGACAATATGTCAGTAGTCTAGTACATCAACAAACAGGGAGGAACCAGATCTTACCCCCTGTGTCTAGAAGCATGAGATTATGGCATTGGGTGATTTCTAACTGCAATGCACATTTTGGGGGAGTCCAACATCCTGGTGGGCAGACTCAACCAAGTTCTAATTGATGCCTCATGACTGGTCTCTGAATGAGTCAGTGGAAAATATGATGTACCTCAAATGGGGTCAACCCTGTTGCAATCTATTTGCATCCTCCAGCAACAAATGCAGCAGTTACTTTGCCTGATCCCTCCTCAGAGACCATCACCAAGAGATGTTGTAGTCCATGTTTGGCCTCCCAGTCAACTTTAAGCCTTTCCTGCATTTCCCAGATTCCTGCAGAAGGCATACAGGTTGAAGAGCACAGTTATCCTCATTGACGCCTTTTGGCCTTGTCAGGTCTGGTTCATCTTTCTTTGGTCTCATCTAATTTGCTTGCCAGTGTCTCTGGAACCACTTCCAGATCTACTATCTCACCCCTTAGGGCACACTCACCCGGATCTCAAAGGACTGAGATTAACTGCATGGTTTCTCCAATTCCAATGATGGCAAGACATTCCAGGCTTTCATCCCCAGTCTGCCAAAAAGTTTTGATTTCCACCCACAAGTCTTCTACCAGACAAATTTACCAGAGTAAATGGAAGAGGTTTTCCACATAGGCTCAACAGGAACAAAAAGATCCTTTTACTGCTCCCATTTCAAAAGTTTTGGATTTCTTGGCTTCCCTTTTCCATAATGGAGCTAGCTACTCCACTGTAAAAGTTCAGCTAGCAGCCATTTCTAATTTTCATACTGGGGAAAATTTGTCAGCTCTAGCCTCATCTAAACTTTTAAAATCTTTCTTGAGAGGTACCTTTTTGCTTCACCCCCTGACTTAAGGACCCAGCTCCTCCTTGGGATCCTTTTGAATCTGCAGCTAAGGTAGACTTGAAATTTCTTTCATGGAAAACAGTTTTTCTCATGGCTATCTCCTTAGCAAGAAGAGTTTCAGAACTACAAGCCCTTTCTTCTAAACCTCCTTATTTAATCTTCTGCAAAGATAAAGTAATTCTATGTACCAACATGTATTTTTTGCCTAAAGTGGTGACTGAAAACAATATTAATCAATCTATTAAATTTCCTATTTTCTTTCCCAATTTTCAAAACAAAGGAGAGTAGACACTCCATCTTCTTAATGTTCATAGACTGCTACATTTTACTTGCTTCTGGCAAGATGGTGGAACCTTGTAGGGCAGTGGCCTCTTGGTTCCTATTGTGCACTTTTTTGTTTTTATTTTGTATTTTCATTGACTGGTGATGTGTTGATCAGTTTGATCTGGTCGAGTGTGCGGCTGTTTGCAGAGGTGGTGTCCGTGATGTCCATATTTGAAACTTTTATGTATCTTTTTTAGTGGAACATGAATATATGGAAGTTGGGGCCTTCAGTGGAAAGTTGGCTGGTACAGAATGCAGGATGTGGAAATTGTAACCTTGTCTGCCAGTGCAATTTAAAGGGATTCATTCATCTGAGGTAACCAGACTGATGGGTCAGAGTATGGACTAGTGACATGATGGTATGGATGGTAGAAATTGAGGAAGTTTGTCTATCTGGTTATTGTCGTTGGGACTGAAGATAGCAGTGGTTATGAGGGTCTGCTTTGTCAGATGGAAGGTAGGAATAAAGGACTGGGATTTGGATGCTCCTGGTGGAGGAGTGGTCATTCTGGCCTGCAGGTAGCAGCAGTTGTGAGAGTCTGTTGGTGTTGGATGGAAGGTCGGAAGGAAGGACTGGATCTTGGATGATGCTGGTAATGGAGGGGGGAGATGGCTGTGGTGTTGAGGAGCGATTGCTGTAATCCTTGTAATCATGCTCAGTTTTTTTAAGCTTTTGTGCCTTCAGATGGCTCTACTGTTGTTGTGTATGTGTTTTTTTGTTTGTGCATGAGCTTGGAGAAACTCAATTTCATTCAGCTATATAATTGGGTATGGTTGAATTACAATAAAGTTACTTTTGACTTTGACTTGACTTTGACGTTTTACCTGGACAGAACAAAATCTTGCAGAAAATTCGAGTAGCAGTTTGTATCTTATTCAGTTGTGAGGAAAGGGAAACTGTTACCAAGACTACTCTGGCTAAAAGGCTGAAAGACTGCATTTCTTTTGTCTACTCTTCCAGAAACATGGCCTTACTGGGCCAAATCAAAGCTTATTCTACGAGGTCCATGGCAACTTCTCAGGTCTTTTGATCTGGAGTGTCTATTGATGACATTTGTGCAGCTGCTACTTTTTGGTCAAATTCCCATTCCTTTATTACACACTATAAATTGGACATTATTTCCAGGACTAGGATTGCCTTTGGCTCTGCAGTGCACCGAAATATCATTCCATGAGGGCCACTCTAGGTTATTGTAGCTGGGGACTCTGTCCCACCAGGTTGAGGAATGAATGAAAATGACAACATCAGATAAAGAAGTTATGTTCTTACTATAATGTTCCATCTGTGTTGTCCATTTTCATTCTTCCTCAACCGCCCCACCCTCCTTCCCCCTGTCCATGACTATGAGAGACCTGCTGGATATGTTTATAGGAGCCACAGTTCCTGTTTGAGATGTGCAGCAGGTAAGGGTGATAAAGGATAATGAGGGAAACATACTCACAAGCGAGGAGAGTGTGTTGAGCAGATGGAAAGAGTACTTTGAGGGGCTGATGAATGAAGAGAATGAGAGATAGAGAGAAGGTTGGATGACGTAGGGATAGTGAATCAGGAAGTGAAACAGATTAGCAAGAGGAAGTATGGACAGCTATGAAGAGGATGAAGAATGGAAAGGCTGCTGGTCCAGATGACATACCAGTGGAAGCATGGAGGTGCTTAGGAGAAATGGCAGTGGAGTTTTTAACCAGATTCTTTAATGAAATCTTGGAAAGTCAGAGGATGCCTGAGGAGTGGAGAAAAAGTGTTTTGGTGCCTATTTTTAAAAAATAAGGGTGATGTGCAGAACTGTAGTAACTACAGAGGGATAAAACTGATCAGTCACAGCCTGAAGTTATGGGAAAGAGAGATAGAAGCTAGGTTAAGAATGAAGGTGATGATTAGTGATCAGCAGTATGGTTTCATGCCGGGAAGAAGCACTACCGATGCAATGTTTGCTCTGAGAGTGTTAATGGAGAAATATAGAGAAGGTCAGAAGGACTTGCATTGTGTCTTTGTGGACTTGGAGAAAGCATATGATAGGGTGCCTAGAGAGGAGTTGTGGTATTGTATGAGGAAGTCAGGAGTGGCAGAGAAGTATGTAAGAGTGGTACAGGATATGTATGAGGGTAGTGTGACAGTGGTGAAGTCTGCATTGGGAGTGACAGATGCGTTTAAGGTGGAGGTGGGATTACATCAAGGATCAGCTCTGAGCCCTTTCTTATTTGCAATGCTGATGGACAGGTTGACAGACGAGATCAGACAGGAGGCCCCATGGACTATGATGTTTGCAGATGACATTGTGATCTGTAGTGAGAGTATGGACCAGGTTGAGGAGACCCTGGAGAGGTGGAGATATGCTCTAGAGAGGAGAAGAATGAAGGTCAGCAGGACTACGACAGAATATGTGTGTGTGAATGAGAGGGAGGATAGAGGAATGGTGAGGATGCAGGGAGTAGAGTTGGCGAAGGTGGATGAGTTTAAGTACTTGTGATCAACAGTTCAGAGTAATTTTGAGTGTGGAAGAGAGGTGAAGAAGAGAGTACAGGCAGGGTGGAATGGGTGGAGAAGAGTGTCAGGAGTGATTTGTGACAGACTGGTACCAGTAAGAGTGAAAGGGAAGGCCTACAAGAGGGTAGTGAGACCAGCTATGTTGTATCGGTTGGAGATAGTGGCATTGACAAAAAGACAGGAGTCAGAGCTGGAAGTGGCAGAGTTAAAGATGTTAAGATTTGCACTGAGTGTGACAAGGATGGACAGGATTAGGAATCAGTATATTAGAGGGTCAGCTCAGGTTGGACGGTTTGGAGACACAGTCAGAGAGGCAAGATTGCGTTGGTTTGGACATGTGCTGAGGAGGGATGCTGGGTATATTGGGAAAAGGATGCTAAGGATGGAGCTGCCAGGTAAGAGGAAAAGAGGAAGGCCTAAGGTAAGGTTTATGGATGTGGTGAGAGAGGACATGCAGGTGGTTGGTGTGACACAGCAATATGCAGAGGACAGGAAGAAATGGAAACAGATGATCCACTGTAGCGACCCCTAACGGGAACAGCCGAAAGAGAAGAGAGAGAGTTCCTGTTTGAACTCCTAATCTTTATGCTTTCTCTCTGGTGCTCATATATCTATAGATGTATTCTTGTTTTGACACACACACACACACACACACACACACGTGTGTATATATATATATATATATATATATATATATATATATATATATATATATATATATATATACACACACATATATATATATATATATATATATATATATATATATATATATATATATATATATACACACACACACACACACACACACACACACACACACACACACACACACACACACACACACACACACACACACACACATATATTTGTAAATAGGGTTTCTGCAGACTTGATCTGAGGTAGTCTGGGGAGTGAGGCATTGTGGGTAGGACTGGATGAGCTCAAGCTTTGAACCTCTAGCTTGGGAAATGGTCGAGTCATATCCGAGCATCAGATGTGAGACCCACAGGTTGAGTAAGAATGAAAGTGGACAACACAGATGGAATATTATGGTAAGAACATAACTTATTTTGTTTTATTTCTTTAACTTCTGCATTACTAGTCCTCTTTTTCTACTTCCCCTTTGTTTTCTTATGTTTTGTATTATAAATTTTTTCATATCCGGATGCCTTTGCTTATATTTCTGTAGATATTTCTTTGGTGCTGCTTTTTTTGTATTGATTAGTTTTGCTTTCTCCTTTGCATAAATATTGCACCATATTACATCTCATTTTCTTTCCCATGTCCACCTTTTTTCTTCAGATGCCTCTTGCTCCACTTGTTTCAGCTTACTTTGGGGACTCATTGTTCCATGCTGTGACTTAACCTGTGTTAGACTTTCTACACTAAATGTTTGGGTCTATATTATATATTCGAACTTTCTAAACTTCGAATCCCATATGTTCGACAACATATGATCGAAGTTTAAAAGTTCGAATATATAATAAAACAAAAAAAAAATTACCCTAATGGTGCAGGCAGTGGGGCAACCCCTGCACCCTTCACACTCCCCATACTTAAATATATCAACTCTGAGATCACACTTCAATGCAGAAAAGGGAAATTCTCCCATTCTGCACCAAACGGCGTTGTTACGTTTAACCTTCGAACGCTTGAAATTTCGATCATATGATGTCGACCATATGCCATTCAAAATTTCAAACGTTTGTGGTTCTAATAGGAACCCAAATGTTTCACTTCACAGGTTTTCCATAACTTCAGCTTCTTTTTGTTTAACTTCTGCTTTACTAATCTTCTGTTCTACATTACCCTTTTGTCATCTTATTTTCTGTATTATAAAATGAGTGCTCCTGTTAGGCATTGCCCATATAGTGAGTCAGAGCCACTCACACCCATCCTCCCCTGCCAGCTCCTATAGGTGCTAGACCCACTATTCGAAATCTGGCTGCTTGTGAAATAGTAAGGGCTTTATTCCTCTACATCATGGAGTGGTCCCATGGCAATGTTTAATCCCAGGTAACAAATCAGGTTATCAGTACTGGACATATGAATGTCTTTGAATGTAAATTCTTATATGCTGCTCTGAATATTATCTGATGTATTTCCCTGTTGTATATATGTCCATAGCTCTTGCTTATAACTCATGTTTTCTGCCAGTGTATTTGTGCTTGTTGCTAACTTTTGTTTATTTATATTGTACTAATCTAAGACATTGTATGTAATTACATGTTTTTTCCGAATGATGCTGCATTTCTTTCTATGTTTACTCAATATTTTGTATTATATCTGTACAATACTGCTTCTCATTGAGCTCATATCATGGCCTAAAAGACTCAGTGGACCAAACTACCTGCCTACCTATCTGATGAAAAAAAATTATTCCTTTTTGTCTGATAAAAGGAAAAGATTTCTCTCTTTCTCTGATACGGAGTCCTTATCAGAAGAACAGGGATGCAACTGGAGAGGATATTTCTTCTGTTAATTTTCCCGAAAAAGAAGGCTCATATTCTGAAGATAGTAATTCTCCAGAGCCTTCTCCACAGTAATTGTCGTTTTTTTTCTAATACTTATACCAAAAATTAAGTAACTGGTTCAGTGGGAACAAAATAAAATTCCAGTTCCTTTACAAGAAATGTTATGATTTATTACAGCTGGAATTTTAACAAACAGTGGTTATTCCTCCAGTTTTACCTGCCTTTGAGGATGTTTTTATTGCAGCTTGCAGAATGCCTGACAGTCATTCTCCTGCCACTAAGAAATCGGTTATGTAAAGTTCCTCAGACTTATAAATGTCTAAACTCAGATCTGATCCTGCAATGATTTGTCTAAATCTGCTTCACTTAAAAATATTGTAAATGCTAATGCTATTCTTTGCTTAAAGAGGCGAGGCTTTTGATAGGTCTGGGAAGAAAGTTTAGTCACCTGCTACTTTGGCTTTCAGGATTTTAAGTAGCCAGGCTCTCATGGCAAAGATTTTGCTGGCATCTTTTGGAAATATGAGGCAGTTCTGCTTTATTGCCATCTTCAGACACTAAAGCATCTAATAATTCTACTGTGGCTTCTGTGTCCCAGTCCCAAGTAATCAAGCATTTTTAAACTGCTCTTATGCTTGGTTATGCTCTCAACATTTTCCTGAAGATGTTAAGGCCAAGATTCTTAATTCCCATTAGATAAAGTTGTATTATTTGGCACTTCTGTTGCTGTGGTCCTGAAAATATTTGGTGAAAGTGGGAGACATATACAAAAGGTAACCCAGATATGTTCATCATACTGATGACTGCTGCAGTAGTTATGGGTTATAGCCTGACAAGGATATAACAGTCAGCCAGCTTCCAAAGCTTCAGGGCACCTTCCATGCACCCAAACTGTCAGGCAGCTTGAGCTGAGCTGATTAAAAGACCAGTCTGGGTGCCAAGCCCTCCAGAGGTTTATTGCTACCAAAGAGTGCTTTCATATAAGACTTTTGATGATCGACTGCCTCCTTGGTGTTGTTCCTTTGCTGGGCGGATAACTTCTCTTTGGGGAAAAAACTTCAGTTTTTTAAATATTGTTTGTGTTTTATCACTTTGCTCTTCAGGGAAGTTATTTTAAAGCTGTAAGTTTTGTGTTTTAACAGACTGTTACAAGACTGTATAGTACTTTTAAATGGGAACAATCTTTTTTCTGTCAGTTTAAAAGTTGTGTAAAGTAACTGAAAAACATTTTTTCTGTGGAGAAATTCTTTTTTACTTCTGTGGAGCTGGGAAAGTGTTTTAAAGTACATTTTACTGTGTTTCCTTTGAGAACAGTGACTTTTAAAGATTTGTAGTTTGTACCGGCATTTGCTGCTTGTCTTCCCAGGAAAGAGGCACTTTTTTCAGCTTGACAATGGGACAATCTACCAGTCCCGCAATTGGCCCTTTTTCTAGCCATAAAAAGAAAAAAGTTAAGCAAATAGCCTTTGCCACCACAGCAGGCTAGCAGTTTGCCTGAGCAGCAGGTGGGGGACTCTGCAGTGGCTGTTGTACCTCAGATGTCGCTCCTACACCAGCTATGTTTGCTTAATCCAATTTAATTTAATGATCAGTGAAGTTTTGCAATGTGGACTAAAGAAACACTCTGGGACAGTCATTGTAATCTATTTATTTATTTTATTGCTCACAGTAGCAGCTCTTGTACCCCTGATATCTCTTGTATTGCACCTATAGCGATTATGGACCGGGGCTTAGCCATGTCCTCTACAGCTGTTGGGGTGCCCTTAATGGGCAAGGGAGATCCACCCTTGTCATTCCCGGGAGAGGGAACAGAGAAGGCTTCCCATATTGTGTCTGAATGCTGTGCCATCCATGGAGGAGGTGCTACTGCAGTTAATAACAAGGTTGGCCTGTTTTTCCTATCAAAAAGAAACAGAAAACTAAGCATGTGCCTGCTTCTTCTCACATTTCCCTAAACAGGAGTAGTTCACTTGATCTGGCTCGTGGTTTAATTAAAACTATTGATGTTAAGTTGTCAATCTCGCCTTCATTCTTGCTGGATGGGTTCGGAGCCGATCCTCGGCTCTGACTCGGCACTTGCTAAGCTCGAGAGTCACGTTTACCAGCTCGAGGCAGCCCCATATCCCATGATGCAAGGCGGTAATTACCCAGATCTCGTTTGCCGCTTCGCTAATGAGGTCATCCTTTTTACCAGCTCCTGGTAAGTGATATTTTTCTAGCTTTTGGTCAGGTTTTAAGAGTTCAAAACCCTAAATTTTGGTCCCTTTAGTCTTCTTTTTACCCTCAGTGTATTTCACTTAGCTCCATACCATTTTTTCACCTAGTTCCTTTAGTTTTGTTTTTCGGGCCTTAGGCCTTTCCCACCCTCACAGTTCCTGTCAGGATTTCCCTCAGGTATGTGTGTGTGTTGTGTCTCTCTAATTAATAACAAAATTTGTTAGTTGTTATTAATAATTTTTTAGTGTTAGTGTCTTAGTTGGACTGATTGGTGTGTGTGAGTGTTTGAACACCGAGATATGTCTAAGGATACTAGGGTCTCAGGTTTCAAGAAGTGTGACTCGTGCTGTCAGAAGATGTCTCTGACAGACAGTCACACTTCTTGTATTTATTGCCTGGGACCCCTACACCTGCAGGACTCCTGTGCTATATGTCATTCTTTCAGCCAGAGAGTCCTGCAGGAACGTAGAAATAAGTTGATCCTTAGGGGTCTACTTAAACCAGAGAACTCCCCGGCTAAAGTCTGCTCCGGGAAGCCCTCTAAACCTCCCAAGACCCAGGCTTCGGTGTCCAAGTCTGTGGTCTTGGTTCCGACTCCGCCGGAGTCGACATCGGCTCCGTCCGGAGCCGATCCTTCCTTGTTGGAAGCCCCTGTGTTGGCGCCGATCGTCATCGGCGCCAATACCTTGGCTTTGGCACCGGTGTTGGCTCTGTCTGGAGCCGACACCTAAGCGTCAAAGCATGTCTCGGCTCCGGCTGGAGCCGAGATATCTTTGTCTCCTTTCGGAGCCGACAAGTTGTCGGCTCCGCCTGGAGCCGAACGTTCCTCGGCTCCGATGGCTCCGTCCAAAAAGAGGTCTAGATCTCCTTCTTTGGAATCTATTCACTCGGCTCCAGCATCCCCCTTGCTTTCGGAGCGGAGCCATCGGAGCCGATCATCGAGGTCTTCCAGGCTTTCAGACCACGATTTAGAGAGAGAGTGGTAAGTAGGCTATTAAAGTCACAGGCACTAGCCCAGATGCTCCATAGCCCGTCTCATCAGACGTCAGCTATTATACATCCCCCTGAAATTCCTCCTTCGACTCTCCTACAGAGCTCAGAGCCGGAGATTATTGGTACCGTGACTGTTGCTGCGTCAGAGACGATACCACACCTTTCGGCTCCATCGTCTTCGACTCCTATCTCCTCCTTGAGACCTTCCTTGGAGGGATCCGGGCGTCGGGCTTCCCTGGTTGGTTCCGTGGGGGCGAGTGGCATCGGACCCTTGTCCGACCCCGTTCTCCCTCTCGGGGCTTCGGCCTTGGTGAGCTTGGCCCCGACATCTGCTTCGGAGCCTTCCCTTTCGGTAGGACCAGGGATCCCTGTTTCTTCGGAGCGGGATCTCTTGGCCCTCCCTGAGAGGGGAGCCTTCGAGGTGATGAGGAGTGTGCTAGCCCCAGAGCTTAGCCAGCAGTCGGTTCCTTTAGCTCCTCCGTCTACGGTGCCTGTAGATGCCTCTTCCCGTTCTCTTGCTCCCAGACCCAGAGATCCATTGCCGCAGGTCTCCCCATTGGGAAGAACTTCCTCTTCCGAGGTTTCCCCTGATCCTTCAGGTGAACCCCCACGTAAGAGGACTTGTAAGAGGAAGCACTTAGACTCCCCTGAGTCTACAACCTCGGATACCGATTTAGATGAGTGGGAGGGGTCCCCAAGATCCCCTTCTGAGGATGTCTCCTTTTCAGACATCCTTGAGCTCCAGAAACAGAGGGGGAACTGGCCCTCCATTAACCCCTCCGAGGATGAATCGGTATACCTGGAGGCTTTTGGATCTCGACCCTCCACCTCCTGGGTGTCTCCGCCTTTCGACCCTCTCATGGAGGTTATAGCTCGAAAGGCGTCGGCATCTCCTGATTCGGTGGAACCAGTCCCTAGGAGACCTTCTAAATTTATTACGGCCCCCGCAGAAAAGCAGTTTCTTACTAAAGGTGTCCCGGTTGATGCCATGGTGGTGGCGGCCGCCACTAAGAAGGAACTTGCAGATCCTTCCGTACCAGTCCATCCTCCTAACAAAGAGTCCAGGACTATGGACAGGTATGGTAAGCGGATGTTTTCCTCAGCGACCTTTGCTATGCATTCGCTGAATTATTTATGTCACTTCACCAGACTTCAAAGGGATATCCTTAAAGAATTAGGTGAAGTAGTACAGGATCCTTTAGCAGCTGGAGCTCAGGAAAAGATTGCTTCTCAGCTGGGAATCCTTAACTCCATAACCAACTCCTCCATGCGGCTCATTTCTTATGCGGCCGATGGAGCGAGTAGAGCTACAGGCACAGGAGTGGCTCTCAGACGTCAGTCCTGGATGCGGCTCTGTAATTTTGCAGACCCCTTTAAGGCGTCCTTCACAAACTCTCCCTTTGATGGGTCAACTTTGTTTGGCCCTCAGGTGAAGGACACGTTGACCAGGTGTGAGCAAGACGGCAAGACTCTTTCTGCCATAGGATTCCGTTTCTCCACCCCTTCTAGGCCTTATCCCAAAGGCCAGAAAGGGGGGAAGATGTGGTTCTGGAAATCTCAGGTAGTCACGCGGGACGCACGTGGTCAGTTTACCCCCAGAGGCAGAGGGGGTAATAACAATAAATGCCGCCCTAGGGGCAGAGGGGGTCCGCAAAACCAGGGCAGTAGAGAGCCTCTCTCTGACAAGCCCTTCCAGCATCCCTGAGGTGTTGCCCGACTGTCCACCCTTGGAGGCAGTCGGGGGGAGATTGTCGCTGTACCCAGAAGCCTGGTTTTCCCTCTCTCAAGACAGATGGATACAGTCGATCATATCTGAGGGTTACAAGATTCCCTTCGAGGAAAGCCCCTTCCCTCAGAAAAGTTCCCTTCCAGACGTTCCACCCGGTCTAAGGGAAATTGCAAAATTAGAGGTTTCAAAGCTTCTAAAAAAAAGGGCCATTCAGCCAGTTCCAACAGACCATTTAGGGTCCGGAATCTACTCAAGGTTCTTTTTGGTCCCCAAAAAGATGGGAGACTGGAGACCAATATTAGACCTCAGCAGGCTCAACAAGTCTGTCAAAAAGACGAGATTTCGGATGGTCACACTTCAATCGATTTTGCCTTTTCTAGGAAAAGACAACTGGATGTGCTCCATAGACCTTCAGGATGCGTACTATCACATAAAAATCCACAGACGCTCCCGAAGGTTTCTCCACTTTCGGCTGGGGACCAGTCATTTTCAATTCAGAGCCCTGCCCTTTGGTCTCACTACAGCCCCCAGAGTGTTCACCAAATGCATGGCAGTGGTCATGGCTCACCTGAGACATCAAGGATTCCAGGTGTTTCCATATCTCAACGACAGGCTCCTCTCAGCCACCACCAGGCATCAACTCATCAAAGCCAGAGACTACACCCTACGTCTTTGCAGTCAGTTGGGAATTTCGGTGAACTTCGAAAAGTCCTCCTTATCAACCTGCCAATCTATTATCTTTATAGGCGCAAATCTAGACACTACTCGGATGTCAACAAACCTAACAGATCAGAGAATCCTAGATATCCAAAACCACGTACGGATCATCCTTGCCAGCAACAAGGTACAAGCCAGGTTGGTCCTGAAAGTGTTGGGCCTCATGGCGGCTGCCATCACACTTCTTCCTCTGGCCCGTTTTTATATGCGTCTCCTACAGTGGATGTTGTTCACACAATGGTCCTTCCAGCAGCTTCCCATGCGTCACAAGATCCTAGTGACACAGGCCTGCAAGAACCATCTATCCTGGTGGATTTCCTCTCCCCTAGTCCATCAGGGCAGACCGTTTGTTCCCCCGGCCCCGGTAGCCACGGTCACTTCGGATGCCTCCCTGATCGGGTGGGGGGGGCATTATCAGGGCAGGATGGTTCATGGCACGTGGCAACCGTTCGAATACCACCTGCACATAAATGTCCTAGAGATGAGAGCAGTGCTTTTAACGTTGCAAGCCCTCAACGACTTTCTTCCCTTAGGAACTATTGCAGTTCATACGGACAACATGTCCGTAGTGTGGTACATCAACAAGCAGGGCGGAACCAAGTCCTATCCCTTGTGTCGAGAGGCTCTCAGACTTTGGCAATGGGCGATCTCCTCTCATCGGTTTCTGGTAGCAACGCATATCCCTGGGAAAACCAGCATAGTAGCGGACAGATTGAGCAGAGCTATACTCATGCCTCACGAGTGGTCTCTCAAGCAATCTATAGTGGAGGAGATTTTTCAGAAGTGGGGCCGCCCATGCTGCGATCTTTTTGCTACTCCTCAAAACAGCAAATGCCCAGACTTCTTTTCTCTCTTCCCACTTCCGGGCCATCCCCCCCAGTGACGCTCTTACCCAAGATTGGCCCCAGGGACTCTTTTATGCTTTTCCTCCCTTCCCATTGATACCACAGGTACTCCAGAAAGCGGCCGTTTTGAGAGCCAAAATAATTCTCATTGCCCCTTACTGGCCTCGACAAATTTGGTTTCCGTTCCTTCATCGCCATCTCTTGGTGCAGCCGTGGCATCTGGACCCAGTGCCAGATCTTCTGACCCACCAGTCGGGTCAACTGCACCGGTCGGTTTCTTCCCTCAACCTCACAGCTTGGTTGCTCCACTTCCTTCCTTAGCCAGGCTTCCTATGATCTCTAACCCCGTTAGAGACATCATAGTAGCTTCTCTTAAGTCCTCTACCAGGAGGATTTACTCTAGCAAGAGGAAACGCTTCTCCCTTTGGGCGAAAGCTAAGGACATAGATCCCTTTACTGCCCCCGTTCAGTCGGTCTTGGATTTTCTAGTGGAAATTTTTCACTCAGGTTCTTCGTCTTCCATAGTCAAAGTTCAGTTGGCAGCAATCTCGAATTTTCATGTCGGGTTTGCTGACCACAACATTATGTCCCACAAGCTTTGTAAAACTTTTCTTAAAGGAATTTTCCTTCTAAAGCCCCCTGTTAGGGATCCTCCACCCCAGTGGGACCTAAATTTAGTGCTGGCATCCTTAATTCTTCCCCCTTTTGTACCGGCTTCATGTTCATTAAAGTTTCTTTCTTGGAAGACACTCTTCCTGGTCACTATTACCTCAGCTAGAAGAGTGTCAGAACTTCATGCCCTCTCTGTTCGTCCCCCTTATTTGGTCTTCCACAAGGACAGGGTATCCTTGAGAACCAATCCATCCTTTTTGCCCAAGGTTGCTTCTAAGACAAATTTAAACCAATCCATTGATCTCCCTGTATTTTTTCCAAATTATTCTAACAGGGCGGAACAAAAATTGCATTATCTAGATGTTCACCGCCAACTCAGATATTAGTTGGACAGAACGAAACAATTCAGGAAATCTGATCAACTCTTCCTTTCTTACGCCGAAAATAAAAAAGGTCTCCCTGTTTCTAAAGTGACCTTATCCAGATGGCTATCTTCCACCATTTCTGACATTTATCAACTTAGAGGCAAACAACTGAGCTCAAAACCGAAGGCACATTCCACAAGAGGCCTAGCCACTTTTAAAGCCTGTCAGGCTAGGCTACCTTTAGATACTATTTGTGCAGCAGCCACTTGGGCCACTCCTCATACCTTTGTTTCTCATTACAAATTGGATTTGGCCTCCAGGGACAGGGCATGCTTTGGTTCCACTGTTCTCAAGAGTCTGTTCCATTGAGCCACCCAGGATAGAGGTGCTAGGGACGCGGTCCCATCCAGCAAGAATGAAGGCGAGATTGACAACTTAACATTTAGAAGTTATGTACCTACCATAACCTTCCATGTTAGTTGTCTTCTCTCGCCTTCTTTCTTGCGTCCCTCCCTCCCTCCTATCCCCCTTGCCTGGACAGACCTTGATCTCCCTTTCTCTGGAAGTTTTCTTCCTTGGGCACCAGTTAGTTTTGGCCTTGATTACCTGGTTTCCCTTTTACAGCCCTTTTAGGCTAGTTGCTCCTCTTTCCTTAGTGGAAAGTTTTTTGTTAGGCAGTTTTTTCCTCTAGATACCAAACGAGATCTGGGTAATTACCGCCTTGCATCATGGGATATGGGGCTGCCTCGAGCTGGTAAAAGTGACTCTCGAGCTTAGCAAGTGCCGAGTTGGAGCCGAGGATCGGCTCCGAACCCATCCAGCAAGAAAGAAGGCGAGAGAAGACAACTAACATGGAACGTTATGGTAGGTACATAACTGCTAATTCCTTTTTGTAAAGTAGTTTCTGGTAAAAGAAAGAGGGATACATCTTCTTCTGAAGAGATTTAAGATTCTGAATCTGAATAGGAAGATGAAGGGACAGATAAAGTTTTTTTCCCCTCGGATTTCTTATTCAGGGTCTGTGAAGCTTAGTTTCTGATTCCCTCAGGTTTCTTATTTAGGGTCTGTGTGAATCGTAGTTTCTCCCCTGTGGAAGGGTTCTCTTTCTCTGAGACCATTGCTACAATGTGGCAGTGTTTTCAGTGGGAGAACACTGAGGTTTCTCAGTCCCTCATAAAATATTATGAGTTTTTACAGAAGGAATTTTCAGAACATACATCCATTCCTCCTTTTCTGCCTGCTTTAGAGGATATGTGTCTTACTGCCTTCAGTTTTCCTGATACTCATCCAACTGTCCCAAAAAGGCAGATAGGATATATAAAGTTCCTCAGTCTTTTAAGTGTTTATACACTATTCCCAAACCTGACCCATCAGCTAAAGGTTTAGTTGATCCCACTGCTGTTGAACACTCAATTAATTCCAATCCTACTCTTTCTGATAAGGATGGAAAAAATGTATTTCTACAACTTTGATTTTCAGAATTTTGAGCTGCCAGGCTCATATATTAAAGTTCGTTCTGACTGACTGTGAACGTATGAAGAATGTTTTATCTGCAGTTCCTTCTTGTGAGGAAAAAAATCTTTAAATAATTTAATTTCTTCTGTTGCATATGTCACTACTTAGTGTTTATGTGTGTATGACCCTGAAGAAACTTCTTCCGTGACTATGGCCACCGGTACCGTTTTGAAGAGGTGTGCTTGGCTGCATTTTCAGAACCTCCCAGATGATGTTAAAAATGAGATTTTTAAATTCTCATTTGGGTAAAGATTTAGTTTGTGACATTTCTGCTGCAGAGGTGATCAAAAATGTGATGAAAGGGGTAACCTGATCTGGAGAATATCTAAGATTTTTTCAGCCCTTCTTTTTCAAATTCTCTAAGGGATTCTCTAACGACTCATCCAGCAGAATAGGCAGTCTCAGAAAAATAGAGGTAAACAGATGTTTAAGAAGAAATGGTAAGAAGGAACCAAAAATAAGCCGTGAACCTCCCAAAACCAAAGACAGTCTTAACAAATTTAAATGACTTTCAAGAGACCTTGTGATCCCCTCCCACCCTGGTCCCTTTTTTTCTTCCATTAAGTCTGGATCTTCATTTTTCTCTTTGGTAACAGATTGTTTCAGACAAATGGTTTCTGAAAATCATTTATCAGGGTTACAGATTGCAGTGGGAGGAAATTTCTTCTTTCCATGGGGTAATTCCTCATGTTCCAGATTAGACGTGTTTGTTTTCACTGGTTCTTCATCACATGCTATCTCAGACAATGACAGAACCAGTTCCACCTTGCCATGTGGGGAAGCATGTTTATTCAAGAATGTTCCTAGTGCCAAAGAAAGAAAATGATCAGAGACTAGTTGTGGAACTTTATATCTGAAGTAAATAACTTCATTTGATCAGCAACCTGTGGGTTACGGATCTGATATGGATCCGAGCCGGCAGCATACCAAGCTAAAGATCCAAGCTCCAAGCTCCACCCCTTACCCATACTACCCTGCAACCTCCTTCCAATCCTCAGATCTCGTTTGCCGCGGCTTTGCCAAGCATGGGATTCCTCGAGCTCCAATCGAGTTTAGTATTTTCCAGTTTTATATATAAAACTTTGGGTTTTTAGTTGTTTGTGTGTGTGGGTGTGTGTAGTGTTTTTCTATTTTGATAGATATTCATTTTTCTTCTTACTTTACTCTATATCCCTCTTATCCTTCATATCTCTATCACCTAGTAGGCCCTTTTTCCCTTCAGGTGTGCGTGTGAGTTTGGGTATGGCTGATAGCCAAAAGCTTACCTTTTCTAAGTGCTCTGAGTGTGGCCATAAGCTGTCGTCAGCAGATGGTCACACTCAGCACGTTCTTTTCTTGGGGGTGGCCCATCTTTCCTCAGGCTGCCAAATTTGCGCAGCCTTTAACCCCCGGGCCTTGAGAGACAGGAAGAATAAGCTGATTCTGGCAGGCCTCCTACCCACGGAATCAGCTTCTTCTTCCTCCTCTCCCTCTGTAGTGACAACCGCGGGCACGGTTGCCCAACCATCTGGCCCTCCTCCCCTGGCAGGAACTCACCCTCCCACCTCGTCCCAGGGAGACCGAGAGGCAAAAAAAGATAGTAAAGAGAGAAGGGAGAGAAAGAAAGAGAGAGAAAGGGACAGAGAGAGAAGCCACAAATGGCGGGCCGAATTGGACCCCTCGGCCCCTCCCGCCAAGGTTCTCCCTTCCCCATCAAGGACTTCCAAGCCTTCCTCCCCATGGCTCCATTCCCCACAGTTCTCTCCGGAGCTGGAGGAGGAGGGCCAACCATCTTCGAGGTCGTCGCGTCGGCCCTCCCAACTGGCTTCGACGGTCTCGTCCAGATCTACTAGAAGCCTCTTGGAGGCAGATATGGACCGGATGATGGATTGCTTTTTACAGACTCAGCTGCAGATGGGAGTGTTGCTTCCTCCCTCCCCTCCGGGGGGAGTTCAGCTCCACTGTTTGTTCTGATAGCTCCTTCCCTGATCCACTACTGGGTTTCGGAGTCTTCGGATCCGAGGAGCCTCAGAGTCAGGGAGTCGGCACCAATGGTTATTGCTACCTCGATGTCGGCCATGCCCTCGAGCCTATTGGATCCCTTTTCAGATCCGAGCTCTCGGAGCCAAGAGCCGGGCATCGGATCCGAGGGGGTGAGTGTATCTTCGGCTCCATTGTGGTCGGAGCACACCATCCACTCAGATCCGGGCGCTTGGGCTCCGACACCGATCCCTTCATCTGATCCGAGGGTGCCGGCCACCTGTCTTAGAGAGGCCCGTTCCCCTTCGGCATTCAATGTTGTGGAGAGGGTTTTCTCTAAAGGATCAAGACCCCTCGCTCTGTCCTCAGGATCCGCCTCTGCTCCCTTGCAGCTCGGTTTGTCCTCCATCATCCAGTCCCAGGAACAGCCTGTGTCGTTGACACCCCAGCCAGTTCCCCTGGAGGAACACTAATCCGTTGGAGAGCCCCCCTCGGACAGTCCTCCCGAGGAGATTCCTCACAAACACCTGTGCAAAAGGAGGCACTTGGACTCCCCTGAGTCCCTCACTGAGGATACCGATTTGGAGGAAGGGGAAGTTTCTCCCAAGTCACCCCTAGATGACGTCTCCTTCGGAGACATTATGGAAATGTTCTGCCAAAGGGGGGGTGGTCTGCCAAAAAGCCTTCCTCGGACAAGTTGGTATTCCTGGAGGCGTTCGACACAGGCCCATCTACCTCTTGGGTGTCCCCCCCCGGCCAACCATCTGGTCGGCCTGATTACCACCGGAGCGTGGAAGGAACCGGACACTGTAGAGCATATCCCCAGGAGGCCCGATAAGATTTTGTGCCCCCCTGCAGACAAAGCTTTGTGGAGCGAGGGTTCCCCTGTAGATGCCATGGTGGTGGTGGTGGACACCAAAAAGGAACTAGCTCAGGACAGTTCTTCAGTCCATCCCCTTGACAAGGAGTCCTGGGTAATGGGCCGTATTGGAAAGCGGATATTTGCTTCAACTACCTTCTCTATTAGGGTGCTGAATTACTTGGCCCATGTAATCAGACTGCAGCGGGACCTGGTTAAAGAGTACGCTGAGTCTCCCACAGAGACCATGTCGGCCGAGGATAAACGGACTTTCTCAGCATGTATGGACACTCTCAAATCAGTGTCAAATGTCTGTGCGGCTACTCTCCCACGCCACGGAAGGAGCCGCTAGAACTAGCGGGTCCGGTATCGCCTTAAGACATCATGCCTGGCTTTGGCTTTACGATTTCTCGGAACCTTTCAAGGCGTCCTTCACAAATGCATCCTTTGACGGGTCTGCCCTGTTTGGGAAGACTGTCCATGAGATGCTGGTCCAGAGCGAGAAAGACGGGAAAATGCTGTCAGCTGTCGGAATCCGCTTCTCTATCCCTCAAAGGTCCTCCTCCAGGAACCAGCGAGGGCAGAAGAAGATGTGGTTTCGGAAATGTCAGCATGCCCGGAACGCTCAGGACCCCTTCTCCCCCAGAGGTAGAGGGAGACAAGGTGAATGCCGGCCCAGAGGCAGAGGGGGTCCGAAGAACTTCGGGTCATGGGAACCCTTTTCCGACCGACCCACGCAGCAGCCCTGAGGGGTTGCCCAACTGCTCCTCTCTGCAGGCAGTCGGGGGACATTTTTTGAGGCACCTGGCTCAATGGGAGTCCATCACGACACATCGCTGGGTGCTTCAGATAATATCCAGAGGCTATTCAATCCCCTTCATAAACAAGCCCCCTTACTCAAGGCGCCTCCCAGATGTTCCACCCACTCAAAGGGAGGCCGCAGCTTTGGAACTAGAAAAGCTGGTAGAAAAAAGAGCCATCCAGCATGTGCCCCCAGGCCAGTCTGGATCAGGCATCTACTTCAGGTTCTTTCTGGTGCCAAAAAAGACGGGGGACTTAAGACCGATTCTCGACCTGTCAACAATGAACCTTTTCATTGCGAAGGAGAAATTCCGGATGGTCACGCTGCAATCCATCCTGCCCCTCTTGCAGGAGGAGGACTGGATGTGCTCCACAGACCTCAAGGATGTGTACTACCATATTCTCATGGACAGATGGTCCAGGAGGTTTCTCCGCTTTCGGCTAGGGGCCAGTCATTACCAGTTCAGGGTCCTACCCTTGGTCTCACCACAGCCCCCAGGGTGTTCACCAAGGTCATGGCAGTTGTAGCAGCCCACCTGAGGCTCCAGGGCATACAGGTCTTCCTGTACCTAGACGACTGGCTCCTCACTGCCCCCACCAGGTATCTATTCTCTCTAGCCAGGGACTTCTTCCTCCATTTATCATCCCAGTTGGGGATCACTATAAATGTCAAGAAGTCGTTCCTCCAACCTGTTCAGGTTATAGACTTTATAGGGGCCGGGATAGATTCCCTTCAGGTCAAGGCTTTCCTAACGCCAGACAGACTTCACAGCATGACTCTACATGTGCTAGCTCTTCTTCAGTCTCCTGCTTCCCCAGCAGAGTTAGTCCTGAGAGCGTTGGGGTCCATGGTGGCAGCGATCAATTTGATCCCTTACACTCACCTGCACTTGAGGGTTTTACAGTGGACTTTGCAAGTCCAGTGGTCCATTCTACATCATCCGCTAAACTTGCCGATTCCTCTCAGCAGGGTTTGCAGGAACTCCCTCATGTGGTGGCTCCAATCCCGAGCCCTTTGGGAAGGATGGCCTTTTGTTATGCCCCTACCCCAGGCCACAGTGACCATGGATGCCTCTCGCCTAGGGTGGATGGGGGGCATTGTGCGGGCAGGACTGTCCAAGGCATGTGGACTCAGACAGAGACTGTTCTGCATATAAATGTACTGGAGATGAGGGTGGTCCTTTTAGCGTTGCAGGCCCTTCATGCCTTCCGTCATCCGGGGACTATTGTGATCCAGTCAGATAATATGTCAGTGGTCTGGTATATCAACAAACAGGGGGGAACCAGGTCTTGCCCTCTTTGCCAAGAAGCCATGAGAGTTTGGGAATGGGCGATCTCCACCAACCGCTTCCTGTTAGCGACGCTCATTCTGGGTCGGTCCAACATTCTGGCGGATAAATTGAGCAGAACTATTCTCTCCTCTTATGAGTGGTCTTTAAATTCTTCCGTAGCGGAACAGATCTTCCTCAAGTGGGGTCAGCCTTGCTGCAATCTCTTCGCATCGCCTTCCAATGCGAAGTGCAGCAAGTTTTTCACTCTTAATTCCTCAGGAAGCCCCCAGAAACGCTCTAGTCCATGCTGGCCACCTGATCTTCTTTATGCGTATCCACCACGTCCGCTGATGACAACATTTTTGCAGAAAGCTCGTTGGTTAGGGAGCAAGATTATCCTCATAGCCCCATTCTGGCCTCGTCAAGTCTGGTTCCCCTGTCTACGGTCTCATCTCATAGCTCCTGGATCTTGGATCCCATTCCGGATCTGATCTCTCATCCCTCAGGAATGACCCCTCTGAATATGGACGAGCTCAAGCTCTCAGTTTGGCTGATCCAGTTTCCTTAATTGCCAGGACTCCCGATATCTCTTCCCTAGTCAAGTCCATTCTGGTGGTGGCACATAAACCCTCTACCAGGAAGATTTACAATAGTAAATGGAAACGTTTTTCCATTTGGGCTTCACATAAGAACTTGGATCCTTTTACCATTCCTATTCCAGCGGTTCTAGAATTCTTGTCTCATATTTTTCAGCAGGGAGCCAGTTCACCTACTGTAAAGGGTCAGCTGGCTGCTATTTCCCATTTCCATATTGGGGACAACTTTGGTTCTCTTGCTGCTACCAGAATTTGTAAGGCCTTTCTAAAAGGTACCTTTCTTTTGAGACCTCCTATTAGAAATTCATCCCCACCATGGGACCTGACCTTAGTTCTTCAGGCATTAGTCGCGCCCCCATTTGAACCTGCAGCTTCCGTTGATCTGAAGTTCTTATCATGGAAGACGGCCTTTTTGGTAGCCATTACCTCAGCCAGGAGAGTGTCGTAGCTTCAGGCTCTTTCTATCAAACCTCTATACCTTGTATTTTACAAGGACATGGTATCTCTCAGGACTAATCCCTCTTTTCTTCCCAAAGTTGCTTCCGAGACGAACATTAATCAATCCATTAATTTGCCAGTTTTTTTTTCCCCAATTACCAGAACAAGGGGGAATATAAACTTCATTTACTGGATGTTCACAGACAGTTAAGTTTTTATTTACACAGGACGGTTGTCTTTCATAAATCTGACCAACTTTTTGTCTCCTTTGCAAAACCCTTTCTAGGGAAACTGATTTCTAAAGTGACTCTCGCCAGATGGATTTCGAGTTGTATTCTGTTAGCATATAGAGAATCTGGCTTGCCAGAACCAATGGGAGTTCATGCTCATTCTACGTGTTCTATGGCAATGTCTGCTGCATTCTGGTCTAGAGTTTCCCTGGATGACATTTGTTCAGTGGCTACCTGGGCGTCCTCTCACACCTTTATTTCTCATTATAAGCTAGATTTGGTGTCTAGAGGGGAAGGGCTGCTTTTGGCTCTGCAGTGCTCTGGAATATTATTCCTTGAGGACCTCCCAAAATTTCGGGTAGCTGGGGACTCTGTCCCACAGGTTGCTGATCAAATGAAGTTAACTATTTCAGATAAAGAAGTTATGTACTCACCATAACGTTCCATCTGAGTAGGTAACTTCATTTGTCAGCAACCGTCCCTCCCTCCTTCCCCCTAACCTGAATAGTTATTTAGCTGAACTCGAGGTTTGGATGCTCGAGTTTTGTTTGTCTCTGAGTCAGGTTTTCTCAGGTTGTTAGTTTGTTTTGTTGTTTGTGCAGGTGGCAAATGCAATCTGAGGATTGGAAGGAGGTTGCTGGGTAGTATGGGTAAGGGGGTGGAGCTTGGAGCTCAGATCTTTAGCTTGGTATGCTGCCGACTCGGATCCGTATCGGATCAGTAACCCACAGGTTGCTGACAAATGAAGTTACCTACTCAGATGGAACGTTATGGTGATTTCTAACTACTTTTTTCTATACCTATTTGTGATAGTGCCCAAGTTCAATATGATGTCACCTGACAACCAGTTACCCCTTCCTCTTTCAAGTTTCCTTGTAACACTAGAAATAAATATGCTTATTATCACATCCCTATTCATTCAGACTATAGATGTTTCTTATGGTATTTGTTTGTCTAGATCACATTATCAGTTCTTTATCTTACCCTTTGGATTGTACCCTGCACCAAGAGGGTTCATAAAGTGTCTAGCTCCAGTTATAGCTTACTACAAGCTACAGAGTATCCACCTTTTTCCATATGTAGATGACTTGCTTATCTTTCCAAAGGTATTTTCAAAGTGTCAGGAATCTCTCTCTTCAGTGCTATCTCTTACACAAGCTTGATTCCAAGAGAAGATTCAAAAGTCTTTTTTTGATGCCTTCACACAGGATTTTGATCCTGGGATGTCACAGAAAAAAGAGATCTACGTCTAGATCTGTTTCTGAGATTTTCCACTCATACTTCTGTCACTGCAAGGGAATACCTCAGAATTTTGGGTCTCATGGCTTCCAAGATACTCGTGATACCCCTGGCAAGACTCCACATAAGAAAGATACAGTGGTAACTAAAGTCTCCTTGGTCCCAATACCAACACCCCTTGTCATTTCAAGCCCCAGTAATGGCGTTTGTCAGATGCGAAATAATGTGGTAGAGACAACAGACATCCTTAAATTCAGGTCTCCCCTTCTTCCATCCTGTTCCGAAGCAGTCAGTGACCACAGATGTCTCAGACTTTGCTTGGGGAGCAGTTTCAGGAGGGAGAAAAGTGCAGGGTGTGGTGGACACAAGGACAGATGCCAGCACACAAATATCAAAGAAATGCTTACCCTGATCAAGGCACTCAACTCTTTGAATCATCTTTGGTACCACAGACCTCTTCAAGGTGCCCAAGTTGTTTCAAGCAATACCACAGTCATATGGTACATCAACAAGCAGGGGGAAAACAGGTCATACCCCCTTTTAGACTAGCCATGTTTGCTTGGAATATAACTTCACAACACATTCTCACTCTGATGGCATACATTCTGTCAGAGCACAATTGTGTAGCAGACAAGCTGAGCAGGACCAGGGCAGACTCTCACAAATGGAAATTAGATCACGGGCTCTTCCGAGATTTGATCCACCTGTGGGGTATTCCACAAGCAGGCCTCTTTCCTTCTTTCTTAACAATCAGCTGGCAAGATTCTGTTTTAGGACTCTATGCAAGAAGGCCTCGAAGACAGATCCCATTTCTTTTCCTTGGACTGGAATATTCCTGTATGCTTTTCCACCCTTTCCACAAATATCTAGGATACTTTTGAAGATTAAGTGGGAATCCCCCAAGATCATTTTGTTGACTCCCTTTTGGCCCAAGCAACTGTGCTTCTCCATTGTTTTAGAAATGGCCAGAGGCAAGTACCACAAGTTTCCTCACAGACTGGATCTGCTCACACAAGAAATGGGATGTTTGATACACCCGACATCAATAAACTTCAGTTTACTGTCTGGATTATGGGGTCACAATTAATTTTAGGAACCTGTTTATTGAGGAATGGAGGCAAGAAAGACTGCCACTAGGAAATCATATATTAGCAAATGGTAAATTTTTTTTAGTTGATGCCAGCAACATAACCAGCACATATTCATGGATAGTTATGTCTCATTTTATGATATTAGCGTGATTTACTATGCTATGGCCTTTCTTATTCCTCTATCAAGATCCATTTATCATTCATTTCAGCATGTCTGCCCATGAATTCTCCTCTTTCACTGCAGCCTTATGTCAAAATGTTTTTGAAAGGGGTTTTGCATAAGAGTCCTTCAAGTAAACCAGTGGTCCCTCCTTGGGATCTTACTTTTCTGTCACTTGCTACATTTAAACCAGCTAACCTGGCTGACTTGAGGTTATTAACATGGAAAACAGTTTAGTAATTGCTCTGACCTCTGCAAGAAGAGTATCTGATTTACAAGCTCTTATGGTGAGTGAACCCTATGTAATTTTCTACAGGGGCAGGGTTACTTTGAGAGGTAATCCTTTTTTCCCTAAAGTGGTATCCATGTTTACTTTAAGCCAGACTCTCCACCTTCCTGTTTTCTTTTCTGAACATAAATATAAAGGAGAAAGGATACTCCATACCTTGGATGTCCACAGACAACTCGGGTGTTATCTTGACAAAACTAAATCTTTCAGATCTTCAGATCATTTGTTCATTTCTTGTGAAGATAAGAAGGGAAAACCTGGATCACAACAGACTATTAGCAAATGGTTGTCCATGGCTATTACCTTTTGTTATACTCACCATAACAAAATTATTCAGGCAGGGTCAAGGCCCACTCTTCCAGGGCCTTGGCATCATCTGTGGCTTTTTGGAAAGGGTTAGAATCTATAAGTAATCAAGAAGCTGCTACTTGATCCTCTGTACATACTTTTACAAAGCACTATATGCTTGATCCCTTCTCTTGGTCCAGGTTATTCTTTGCTAGGACCATTCTCCAAGGTCTCCTGGGCTCTTTTCCTTCCAACTCCCAAATGTAGTAATCTTGGGTAATCTGCCCATATAGCTAAGACTACTGCAGCAGTGATCAAAATGATAAACAGTTGTGTAAATAAACTTACCATAACAGTAGATGTTCAAATGATCACTGCTGCAGTAGCCTAGCCCTCCCTCCAGTCCTCTTGTTTTTTTATATATTTTTAATGCCGGGGTGTGGATATTTCTTTTCTCTTGTTCCTAGCATTCTCCTTTTAGGGCTTAGCCGCCCTGTCTGGGTTGGCAGGAAAGCTCTGTTGCCCAAACTTGTCTTTTAGTTAGCTCTGCACGAGCTGCCTGACAGTTTGGGCATGTGGAAGATGCACTGAAGCTTTGTAAGCTGGCTGGCTGTTATAACCTTGGCAGGATATAACCCACACAGTTAAGCCTCCTGCGGCAGTGATCATTCAAATATCTACTGTATTTTTTTTGTTTAAAAAAAATCTTTATTAAATTATCACTTATGACATAGACAGTCATGCATTTATATAAATGTAAACAAACCATATTGATATAATCTTCATTGCAAGCATTTTACATCACAGACCATATTAACATGATTTTAGTTGCAAACATTATACATCCCTTATAATCTATCCAATCATTGTCAATCAAACACTTCATAGCTCATTCAAATCCTGCCTTCTTTTAAACCTCATTCCCCCCTGTATGTGTTGTTTCCACAATTCCCATTTTTCCTATGTAATTTGCGCCTACCCTTTTCTAAAGATCTCAATTCCAGTTGTTTTAGCCCTGTTACTATAGTCACTACTCCTAGTATAGTTGATTTGGACTTTTATTTCCATTTTCCAGTGATTGCTTTTTTGGCAGCCACCATAATTAGACTGAGAAAGGCCTTACTATGTTTAGGCAATTCCAATTCTGTATCATAGCTCAGAAAAATCATTTCCCTAGTTACACCAATTTGCTCACCCAGTATATCTGATAGAATTGTCTGCAGGGAATTTTTAAAGTCTGCCAACTCATTAGACTTGCAGAAAATATGTTCCAACTACCTCTTTCTTCCCCATCACACCTCCAGTATTTGCTGTCTACATGAGGAAAAATTATCTGGTCTACTTGGGGTATAAAAATTTCTATGTAAAAATTTCCAAGCAAAAGTCCTAAGTCTTCTAAACTTTGTTGCGTATTTGGGAGACAAACATATATCCCCACATTGTTTCTGCTTATCTAGTCTCTCTTCCCAATCCTTCCAACCTCCTCTGATTAATTCTTATAGACAATATTTTATATACTGTTCTATTTCTTTTATTTTAACAGCAGCTTCTGTTCTAGATCCTACTAAAAACTCTACCAATGTTTGTCTTTCATTTAGGACTTCCCTATTTCTTTCTCTTTGCCTATACTCTGATATCAATCCTTGATAGGGGAAGCAGTTTTTTCGATCTCCTTCAACTTTCTTGTCTAAAAGCCCACATTTGCGCTTTTCCCACCATTCCTGTAACTACTCTAGTCCAGATACAGATTTGCTGTATCCAAGACTGTATGTAAGCTTCTGAGCCCCCCAAGCCTTTCTGTGTTGAGGGAAGCCTTCTAGCTTGTCAGTGGGAGTAGTAAGCACTAGATAGCCTATCTACCACAACAGGAGTGGTTTCTGACCCAGAAATTGTAGTTTATTGGCCATTTGAGTACTTTTTTCCATATCCTTCAACTTTCTGGTTTAAAAGCCCGCATTTACACTTGTTTCCCACCTTTCCTATCACTACTCTAGTCCAAATACAGAGCCCCCCAAGCCTCTCTTTGTCAGAGGGAAGCCTTTTAGCTTGTCAGTAGGAGTGGTAATCACTAGGTAGCCTATCTACCACAAGAGGAGTAGTTTCTCACCCAGAATTTGTAGTTTATTGGCCATTTTGGCAGTTTTTCCATCTCTTTCACTTTCTGTTTTAAAAGCCCGCTTTGTGCTTGTTTCCCACCTTTCCTGTAACCAGTCTTGTACAGATACAGATTTGCTGTATCCAGGACTGTTTGTAAGCTTCTGACAGGTGCCAACGTCTGCTCTTTAAATTTTCCCTTAGATCTGCTAGTTCTCTCTTCTCCTGCACTTTTACTAGCTTATTAGTCTAGCACTTTACCATACCAGACTTCTTGTAGCAATTATTGTAGCACACAAAAGTACTACCAGCACTAAACATTCTACAAGGAAACAGCTCCAATACTTATTGTTAATGCCCACCCCTCCAGGCATGTCTAAAGGTCAGTTCCCTGTGCTTTCTGCTATTAACGTGGTGAATTTGGGCATCCTGAGGCACTGTAGCAACTGCTTCATGTACACTGACAGCCCTCTCCTCTTACCTCCCAGCACTCAGATTTGCGAGAGATGCACTTATATATCCGTATTGGAAGCCATGCACTCCCCAGCCAAGACCGGAATAGTTGGTCAAGAAGAGAAGGTCAACACTTGCACCACTCCACATGGAACACACAGCCCTCCAGAACACACACCAGCACTGCCTTTACATAAAAACACAAACCACACACCCACCTTCATGGAGGGTCTTAATAAAAATCTACCCAAGCAGCAGAGACCTCCAAGACAGAAATGCACTCGGCCACCACAACACAACACTAATCATGAAACACATAACTCTCCTAAACAGTATGCCACTCAACCAAAGCCCCTAAGTCAAAACAGCATGCCCAGCACACTACTCATAGGTGACTCGATAGTTAGGCATACTGATGTCCCACTCACTATGTTGAATAAGGATAAAGTAACTGTCAGCTGCCTGTCAGGTGCCAGGATCTGCCACATAACGCACGCACTCAAGTCCCTCAACAACCGGTACAAATATGACTGTCATTGTACATGTGGGTGTGAATGACCTGAGATGTACCTCCCTGGACTACATGAAAAGAGACATGGAGGAGCTCTCAGATTATGTAGCCCAGGCGAGTACGACCCTTGGCCTGAGCGGTATCCTACCATTACCCAGAATTATACCACAGTACAAGCAGAAAATTATTGATTTCAACAATTGGCTAAGTTTCTGGTGTCATTCTAAGAGGATCCAGTATCTGTCTGCCTGGGATGACATGATTGACAGACCTCGATACTTTTCCAGAGATGGCCTGGATCTATTACCCCTGGGCTTCCGGATACTGGCCAAGACTCTTGCCACCCCTATAGTACCTTTTTATGGCGGTGTTCCAAAAACCAAATTACCACCATAACAGCTACAAAACAAATCATGATGCTCAATGCTAGAAGTCTAAATCTCAAAATGCACTCGCTCGAAGCATTTCTTAAAAGAGAGTACATCGACATTTGTGCTGTAAAAGAGACCTGGTTCAAAGTGGCAGAAAG
Source organism: Protopterus annectens (assembly GCF_019279795.1). Classification (NCBI taxonomy): domain Eukaryota; kingdom Metazoa; phylum Chordata; order Ceratodontiformes; family Protopteridae; genus Protopterus; species Protopterus annectens. The sequence goes on from NC_056731.1 coordinate 1,941,773,692, forward strand.
CACCCCTGCACTACCAGGCTTAACTCATTCCACATCTTTCATCCTCAGAACTTGGACCGAACCTCCAATGGCAGTGGTGTTTCCATATTCATAAAGGATGCGCACACCTCCAGACTGGTAGCCCAACATAATGCATCAGAGATACTTCAGGTGAAGCTAACATTGGGTAAAACAGCAATTCAGGTCGCAGCCTGTTACAGGTCCCCAACCATGTCCCAAGACACTCACTCCACGTTCTTAAGCACCCTGGAGAATATTAGGGTCCAACCTAACACTCTCATACTGGGTGACTTCAACTACCCCTCCATTAACTGGGAAAGCTACTCATGTATCAATACACTTGCCCAACGTTTCCTGGAATTCATTAATTCCAATGCCGTGGACCAGCTTGATCTTACCCCCACTAGAGGTAAGAACATCCTTGACCTGGTCATTACTAACATGGTCGACTGTTACTCTGTAGTCAGCTCCTCCCTGGTTAGATCCTACCACAAACTAATCACCTTGGAAATCCACCCCCCCCCCCCACCGAGCAAAGGTAACCACCATGAAAAATGTCTCGAAAGCTAACTTTGGGTTCCTAAGAACAGATGTGGCTAACTTCACGGCACCCATGCAAATGGAGAATAGTTGCATAACTGCCGAATCATACACCAATGTACTGTATGAAGATGTACACAAATGCATGGATCTCGCTATACCCAATACAACCAAGGTGCTCTACTCCAAAAAAAGGAAGCCAATCTGGTGGTCCCCTGCCATAAACAAACTCTACAATAGAAGGAGGAAACTGATGCGTAATAAGATGAAATCCCAAGACTGGAAAAACTTCCTTATCAGCCTCAACAAAACGTTGAGATCCGTCATCAAATCCTCTAAAGCTAGCTATAAAAACAGAATTGTAGCAGATAATAAAGACAACCACAAGGCCTTCTATAGTTATGTAAAGAACCTCTGCAGCAATACTCAGATTTGCTCTGAGCTACTGCACAATGGTACCTCCTATACCAAGCCAACAGATATTGCCAATATACTGGCTGACAGATTCAGTGACAACTTTACTCACCCCCCCCCCCCAAAGAACCAATCACAATACCAGTAGATTGCCAGGCACCCAGTATTACTGCTGCACAGGTTAAAACAGCACTGTCCAAGGCCAAAAATACAGTGTCTGTGGAACATGACAATATCCCTGGGTGTTTTGCATGAACTACAGAGTGAACTGGCACGTCACCTGTGTGCCCTGTTCATTCACAGCCTCACCTCGGGCTTTGTCCCTACGGAATGGCACACTGCTATTGTCATCCCTCTCCACAAAGGAGGAGTGACTACAGACCCTGGGAACTATTGCCCCATTAGCCTGACAAGTCTGATATGCAAAGCTATGGAATCTACAAACTCTGGCTCCCACACAGTTTGGTTTTGTGAGGGGTAAATCATGCCTGCTCAACTTGGTCGACTTCTTTGAGTCAGTCACCAGAGCTGTGGATGAAGGCAAGGTGGTTCATACAGCCTACCTTGATTTGGCCAAGGCGTTTGATACCATTCCCCACTCAGGAATCATAGAAAAACTCACTAAGCTAAGCATCAACCCCTATGTCACTAGGTGGGTTGCAAACTGGCTCACAGAACCCACAGTGTGAAAGTAGCTGACTCCAAGTCAGACTGCCGACCAGTCACGCATGGAGTCCTCGCCTGTTTGGTGTCTACTTCTCAGAAGTCCAGGCCAACATGAAGGGACTCTAGCTGACAAAGTTCACAGACGATTGCAAGTTGGGAGCCATTATTAACTCCCCAAGTGATGTTGACATCCTACAGAAAGGCCCCACTGAGACCAGTGACTGGTGTCAAAACTATGGCCTTAAGTGTAAAAAAATGTGTTGTCATCCCCTTTGGGAAAAATCCAGTTCCCATGAACTACCACATCAATGGTAGTCTACTGAACACAGAAGGTGTTATAGCAGGTCTGGGAACACAGGTTGACAGCAACCTCTCTTTTGACCACCACACTGCCACTGTGGTCAGAAAGTCCTTCTATGTGGCACATCTCATTACTAAGTTTTGCATCCAGGAAGAGAGGTCATTGTCTTCCTCTGCTCTTCTCTCATTAGGACAGCCATTGAGTACAATGCCCCATTTGGCATGTACCTCACTAGACACCTGCAACAACTGAAGAGGCCACATAAGTACCTCAAAAAGAGGATCCTAGGCCATAAATGCTTGTCCTATATGGACAGACAAAAAACTCCCAACTATTCTCTGTCTCATATCCCCTACTTAGAGGCGATCTCATCTTGACTTACAAAGTCATGTCTGACCCATGTTTGTTAGAAATGCTACATCTAAAGAAATCCCAATCCCTCCACACCACACGCTCCAGAGACCTCAACTTCATTACCACAATCAACAGAATGTGCTGGAGGGACAGGTTCATAACCCAGAGACTGCCCATGCTCTGGAATAGATTTCCCATACATGTCAAACAGAGCACCTCACTGGCCTTCTTCAAGAGAAATCTTGATGAGTAGATGGGAAATAGAAAATTCACCCTGGGGATCACTCCAGTGGCTTTTTTCGACAGAGGCACTGGAAACTAATGTCGGGTGGCACGATGCCAGGGTAATCCTATGAGCTAGGCTTGTAAAGGCTCCAGGGCCATTAGCCTAGTACACACCTATGAACCTTTGAACCTGCAGTCCAAATGAATTATTGGCATCTTCCCGTTTTATTCCCTCTGTAGTTATTTGCTCCCAATACCTTGGTTCTTTTGCCAGTTTTCTTCAATAAATTCCAGCCCCCCTCTTGCCTATTATCTGTATCCTAATTGAATCTGTCCCTATCAGCAGAAGCTCTTTTCTCCATTCCCATGTTGGATTAGTTCTTAGAATACGTTTTGTTACTTTATGAATGTAATATTCTATATAGTTATTGTTATTCTCCTTAAAGGTCTGCATCCAAAATCCCAGTCTCTCCTTGTTTGTTGAGCTTCTCCCCTGTTTCATCATCATCACTTTCCACTTTGAATTATAGGTTTCTACTTGTGCTATGTAAAAGAGCCTTAACTGTGTAGTTCTGAAATACCCCTTCAAATAAAGTAATCCCAGTCAGCCTTGTACTTTTGAAAGAATCGGTTTGTCCCACTTCACTCTTGCCATCTTCCCCTTCCAGATAAAATCCTTCAGCTCTTTATTAATTGCTGTCCACAACTTATCCTCTGGTTGATAAAAATATGCCTGACCTCTGTATAAGATTAAAGGGAATAAAAGCATTTTAACTGCTTGTATCTTACTATCCATATACATATAACAAAGTTTCCAATTTCACAGTTTTTGTATTATCTTTTGTTTAGTCTCTTCCCACATATCCTTAGCTGCCACACCATAATAATTTTAATCCATACTCCCAAATAATTCATTGTGTTGCTGAACCAATTTGTGTGTGTATATAATTTACCGCTGTTGCCTTTGTTTTATCTTCATTAATTTTGTATCCCAAAAGAATTTGAAACTGCCTCAAAATGTTCCACAACACTTTAATGTCATTTTCTGGTTTTATCAGGTATAAAATAATATCATCTGCAAACAGAGCCAGCTTTTCTTGACTACCAATTATATCCTTGAATTTCTGAGTCCCTTATTGTCTTTGCTAGTGGTTGTAAATATAATATAAATGATAAAGGGGAAAGAGGACACCTCTGCCTGGTTCTTCTGCTCAAGCAGAAATTATCAGAGAGGAAGCCACCTATACATCAGTGTGTATATTGAATCTAGTCAGGCACTGTAACTAGACAGCATGTGCATATAAGTTACTGAGCACGTGCGAGATCAGTGCCATTTTGTGTAGTCCGTCAGTGTGAATGTAAGCTTGAATGGAGATGCATATGTGAGTGTGTTAGAAGTAACAAGTCAGTCAGTAAGGATATGAAATACGAAGTATATGTACAAGTTACAGCCCCTGATGTGTGTATGTATAATAAATGACTTGAACGCATACCCAGCATCAGTATCTCATTTGAATACACGAAACATGTGACATGGTGTCAGAATGGTATCTGAAGTTGAAGCAGCTCACAAACCATGAGGCATGCAGTTAGAATTGGATTAATATCCAGGAGTGAACACGCAAACAAGTGAGCAGTTATTCAAAGTTACTTAAATATTTTTCAAATGATTTTCAGTTGCCAAACATGTGGCATAGTATTCAGAGTGTTCAAAATAATTTCAGAAATGTTCAAAATGTCTGAGATAGCATCATAGTATTTCAAGTTTTTGAAATAATCTCTGAAGTGTTTAAAATGTTCAAAAAAGCTAAAATGTCCACATTTTTTTCTCAATGTCCGACTTTTTTGCAGTACTGAGACTTTTCAAAGTGTCTGAGGTGTCAGGAGTGTTGAAGGTATTTGCAATGTCAAAATAAAGCATTTTCAGAGAGGTTGTTGTACACTTGAGCAAAATTACAAGTACCAGGTATATACTTACGTTTAAAAGCAATTTATTGTTATGGCAGAGGGATTTCGCAGACCTGAACGACTGGTGTTTGTGATTGTAATATTGCTGAGAACTGGTGAGTGTTTGAGCAAGAATATGATATTTTCATACAGGCTGCATTTTCTGATAAAGATGCACACACAAGAGCATTTATACTTTTCAATTTAGCTGGCTCTGAGGCCATTGAGCGACAATGTTCATTTGTGTATGCACCTGCTGTGTATGCAATGGAGGGAGAGAACCACCATATTGTGATACAGGCTGAAACAAGGGAAGACCCTGAGTGTTTAAAACATAAATTTAGAGAAATATGTAACCCTCAAATGAATATTACAATGAAAAGGCACAGAATTTACATAAGAAATCAAAAGCTTGGTGAAACTATTTCAGCATATATTACCTACTTAAGAAATAAAGGAAAAACATGTAGATCTGGTGATCTATGAGATGACTTGATAAACGACCGTCTTGTATGTGATGCTAATATTGATGTAGTGAGAAAGGTTCTGCTTCGAGATAGTGAATTAACATTGAACAAAGAGATTGAGATTTGCGAAATACATGAGATTGCAGAAAAACATACAAATATGCTTATGGATGTGAAAAGCATGCTTGCAGTATCTGCTAGTGCAGATGTTGATAGTGTGCAGTAGAAAGTTAAGATGAAAAAGAAATATAAATCGAGAGGCAATGCCACACCCATCCTCGTTGTTAACTGTCGTAATTCTGGAGGAAGTCATGAACCAAAATGGGAAAAGTGTTTAGCTTTTGGTTAGTAATGTCATAAATGTAAGAAGTGGAATAATTTCAAAAGGCTTTGCAAGTCTAAGTCGCCCTAATAATGGGCGACTTCAACTACCCTACCATTAACTGGGAAAACTACTCGTGTACCAACTCTTTAGCTCAACGCTTTCTGGAATTCATAAACTCCAATGCCGTGGATCAACTTATCCACACCCCCACCAGGGGCAACAGTATCCTAGACCTAGTCATTACCAACATGAGTGACCGGTGTTCCACACCTGAAGTCATCTCCTCGTTGGTCCGATCCGACCGTAAGCTAATCACCCTTGATATCCACCCCCCCCATTAAGGAAACTACGGTAACAAATTTCTCCAAAGCCAACTTCATGCTTCTTAAGACAGAAGTGGTGAACTTCATGACACCCATGCAGATGGACAATACAGTTACAACTGCTGAATCCTATACAAATGCACTCTATAAGCACTTACATGAGTGCATGGATCGTGCTATCCCAAACAGAACCAAGACGCTGTCCTCCAAAAAAAGGAAGCCAATCGGGTGGTCCCCTGCCATAAACAAACTGTACAACAGAAGGAAGAAACTGTTGCAAAAGAGAGTAAAATCCCATGAGTGAAGGAGCTACCTGGTCAGCCTCAGTAAAAAGCTGAGATCCCTTATAAGGTCCCCCAAAGCTAGCTATGAAAACAAAATCACCACTAATTCTAAGGACAACCACAAAGCATTCTATAGCTATGTCAAGAATCTCGATGGCAACACCCAGATCTGCTCTGAGTTACAGCACAACGGCACGAAAATTACTGAACCAACTGATATTGCCAACATCCTGGCAGATAGGTTCAGTGCTAATTTTACCCCCCCACCCATAAAGGGCCCATATCTATACAGGAAGAATGCAGAGTCCCTGTAATTACAACTACGCAGGAAAAAACTGCACTCTTTAAAGCCAAAAACACAGCATCCATGGGACCGGACAACATCCCAGGGTACATTTTACACGAACTTCAGAACGAACTGGCTCCCCACCTAAGCACCATGTTCAATAATAGCCTCACATCAGGCTTTGTGCCCACTGAATGGTACACAGCAACAGTTATCCCACTCCACAAAGGGGGAGCCACCACTGATCCCGGGAACTATTGCCCTATTATCCTGACGAGCTTGGTCTGCAAGGCCATAGAAGTATCATCATGGAACTCATAAACAAAGACATTGGTAACCTCCAAACTCTGGATCCCACGCAGTTCGGGTTTGTGAAAGGCAGAGCATGCCTCCTGAACCTTATTGACTTCTTTGAGGCAGTCACCAAAGCCATAAATGAGGGTAAGGTGGTTCACACAGCCTATCTTGACCTCGCCAAGGCTTTCGACAACATCCCTCATTCTGGAATTATAGCTAAACTCACTAAACTAGGTATAAATCCGTACGTCACAAGATGGGTTGCCAACTGGCTCACTGACAGAAACCACACTGTAAAAGTTGCAGACTCCAAATCTGACCTCAAACCAGTGACAAGTGGAGTACCACAGGGTTCAGTCCTGGGACCTCTCCTGTTTGGTATCTACTTCTCTGAAGTACAGGCTAACACAGAAGGCCTCTGACTAACAAAGTTCACAGATGACTGCAAACTAGGAGCCATAGTCAAGTCCCCAAATGATGTGGACATCATACAGAAGGGCCTCGCTGAGACAGATGCCTGGTGTCAAAGCCATGGCCTCAAGCTCAATGCCAAAAAATGCAGTGTCATCCCCTTTTGGTAAAAACTCTGTACCCATGAACTACCACATAGGTAGCAATCTACTTAACACCGAATGTGTGATAAGAGACCTTGGGACCCAGGTGGACAGTAGTCTCTCCTTTGATAGTTACAGTAGTCAGGAAGTCCTTCTACATGGCACACCTCATCATAAAAGGGTTCTCATCCAGAAAAAAAGAGGTCATTGTTCCCCTCTACTCGACACTCATTAGACCCATTGTAGAGTACAATGCCCCTTTTGGAATGTACCTCACAAGACATCTGCAGCAGCTGGAAAGGCCACAGAAGTACCTCACAAAGAGGATTACTGGCCTCAAACAAATGCTCTACACTGACCGTCTCAAAAAACTCCAGCTTTACTCCGTAGCATATCACCTACTCCAAGGTGATCTCTGCCTAACATACAAAGCTATGTCAAACCCAGAGCTTTTGGACATGCTACACCTAAAGAAATCCCAATCCCTCCGAGCTACACGCTCTAAGGACCTAAACCTTGTCACCACAATAAACAGGACATACTGGAGGGATAGATTCCTGTCCCAGAGACTTCCCATACTCTGGAACAGGCTACCCATCTATGTCAAGCAAAGTTCTTCATTAGCACTCTTCAAGAAAAATCTTGATGAGTGGATGGGAAATAGGAAATACACCCCGGGGATCACTTCTGTGTCTCTGCCTGACAGTGGCACAGGAAAATAACTTTCTTGGGTGGCATAAGCCAGGGAACCTTGTTGGCTAGGCTTACATAGACCCTTGGGCTGATAGCCTAGTACCTACCTATGAACCTATAAAGTGCTGCAGACTTACATTAAAGGAGAGTATTGGAAGACACAAGTAGATCAGATAGATGCAGTAGCAAACCCCAAGCGCTGTGAGGAAACTTTCTATGTTGATGTTGTCTCTGCAGTCGATGGACCAGTTAATACATTAGACTATCAGTTGTCAGCAAAGAGTGAAATATTTTGTACTGTACAAATTAATGGGAAACCTGTAGACCATAAAGTAGACACTGGATCTAAGTGCAGTATTATATCAGCACAAATTTTTGCCAAAGTAAAAGCTGGTGAGAAACTTGATTCAGCAAAGTGTGCAAAACTAGTTGCTTATGGTGGTGAAGAGATTCAAACTGATGCGCAGTAGTTCTTTCATGCCATTCTGCTTGAAACAGCTATGACTTGCAGTTTTACAGAGTCAAATGACATGTGCAGTCACTGTTAGACCTCAAAGACAGTATGAGAATGAGACTGACTTCATTTAATAAAGAGGTTCACCATATAAGTATGAGTAACAACGATAATTTTACACAGAGTACTTTTAGTGAATATGCTGAAAATGAGCTTGGTAAACTTCCAGTCACATATTCCATGACGTTAAACCATGAAGTAAGTCCAGTTGTCAGACCAGCACAGAAGATTCCAGTAGTGATGCAGATTAAAGTAAAAGCAGAACTAGACAAAATGGTGAATTTATGTGTCCTTACTCAAGGAGAAGAACTGACTGAGTGGGTATCCTTCGTGGTCATAGCTCATAAGAAAAACACAGATAATATTCGACTATGTATCAATCCAAGGAACTTAAACAAGCATCCTCATCATCCAGTGTGTACGGTAGAAGAGGTAGCCGCTCTCATGCCAAATTCCACTGTTTTTTCAGTGTTAGATGCAAAAAGCTCTTTTTGACAAATTTCGCAAATCTTCATTGTTAACTACATTCAGTACACCATTTGGTAGATACAGATTTTTGAGAATGCTTTTTGGGAATCAATTCTGCCAGTGAGGTATTTCAGCATGACGTGGAACAAATATTTTCTGGTTATCCATGTGCTGTTATAGTAGATGACATTATTGTTGGAGGCAGTGGTGAAGACAAACATGATAGAAATCTCAGGAATGTTTTAGACATTGCACGTGAAGTAAATCTTAAAGCGAATCCTCAGAAATGTAAATTCAAGCTGAAAGAATTACTTATGTGGGACATTTGTTTACCAGTTTTGTCTTACAACCAGGTCTGTCTAAGCAAACAGCAATTGTTGAAATGCCAGTTCCAGAGAATGTCACATCTTTACAATGTTTTCTAGATACGGTCAACTATTTAGGAAAGTTCATCCCAGATTTGAGTGAGCCTTCTGCACCATTATGTGAGTTGACACACACAAATGTAAACTGGTCCTGGTGGAATAACACCAAAGAGCATTTAATATTCTGAAGAATAAAATTGCCAGTCCACCCACATTGAGATATTATGATGATCGCAAATCTGTAACTGTTTCTTGTGATGCTTTGAGGTACGGCCTTGGCACAGCATGTCTTCAAGAAGGCATACCAGTTGCCTATTTGTCAAGAACTTTAGCTCAAACAGAGATGTATTATACACAAATAGAAAAAAACTTTTGGCAGTAGTGTTTGCTTGTTCAAAGTTCAGTGATTATATTTATGGCAGACCTATCCAACTAGAGACTGCTCACCAACCACTAGTGACTATTTTGAAAAAGCCAGTGCATACAGCCCCAACTCAATTGCAATGCATGATGTTAAAATTGCAAAAATATATTTTCAACATCGTTTACAAAACAGGTAAATGCTTATACCTTGCTGATGCTTTGTCACACGCACCCAGACAAATGACAGAGCAGCATGAAAATGAAACAGCAAACTTTGAAGTCATGGAAGTCAGAATTTTTTCATCATCACAGCTTGATGAACTAAGAAATCACAAAACTTCAGACCTAGTTTTCCAGATGCTAAAAGACATTATCACCTACCACTTGACATTCAGCAGTATTTTTCTTACAGAGACCAGTTCATCGTGATGCAAGATGGAATCATGAAAGGTCCAAAAGTGGTAATTCCTAAAGCTAAAGCATTACAACAAAATGTATCTAAATTTTGCTTCATGGTCACCCAGGTACTGATTCAACCAAAAGAAGGGCAAGAGGCATTGTGTCTTGGCCTTTTACATCCAAAGATATAGAGAAGGAAACTGTAGCGTGTTCAGTTTACAACAGCACCAGACCGCATCAACAAAAAGAACCGCTTCAGCTACACCATATTCTTGCATTACCATGGTTGACGGTTGCTACAGTTATTTTCGAATGCAATGGTCAGCATTGCTTGGTGTTAGTAGACTCTTACTCAAATTGGTTTGAAATCGGTCTACTTCCTAATTTGACATCTAGCACAGTCATTACAAAATTGAAGAGACATTTTTCTGTCCATGGTCGTCTGCACAAAGTCATATCTGACAATGGTGCACAGTTTACTAGTCAGCAGTTCAAGAAATTTGCTGAGTCTTAGGACTTTGTTCATGTTACCAGTAGTCCTGATTATCCAAAAGCCAATGGTTTAGCTGAATGTGCAGTTTGGAGGGCAAAACACTTGTTGGAGAAATCCAAAAGAGATGGTACTGATGTTTTCCTTAACTTACTCAGTTTCAGAAACATTCCTTGAGACAACTTGCTTGGTTCACCTGCTCAAAAGCTGATGTTCAAACAGATGTGAACAACTCTTCCAGTCAGCAAACAATTGTTAGTACCAAAGGCAAAGAACAATAGAGTGGTTGAGGCTCAACTTTCAAAAAAACATCAGTCACAAAAAATGTACTATGACAAAACCTGTAAATCTCTTTGACCATTGCTACAAGGAGAAGTTGTGAGAATGCAAACGTCCAAAGGTCATGATCGTGTGGGAATTGTGAAGGACATTTGTGGGGAACTGAGATCTTACATCATTCAATCTGAAGGAATCGATTACAGAAGGAATCAGAGACATGTGTTACCTGTCTCAGAACCAATGCCACAACAGATTGCCAGTGCAAACGACTCTGATCTCCAGAGTGACTCATCAGCTGTTCGAATCCAAAAGGACAGTGTGCTTTCTTCAGACAACTTTGATGTAAACCCAGATGTTCCAATATTGAATGAATCCCCAGAGACTGTCCGTGTTGCTAAACCTGGTCAGAATTTTTATGTAACCAGATCAGGTAGAATTTGCAAATCCAATCTTAAATACACATCTTCTTGGACTTGAACTCAGTTATGTTTTGTTGAAGTAATGTCTAGCTCTTAAATATGTCTTTTGTTGTGTTTTTCTATGTCAAACAAAATTAAAGAGGGAGGATGTAGGTCAGTGTATATATTGAGTCTAGTTAGCCAGTTTAGCTAGATAGCACATACATATAAGTTACTGAGCACGTGCGAGATCACTGCCATTTTGTGTAGTCAGTCAGTGTGAATGTAAGCTTGAATGGAGATGCATATGTGAGTGTGTTAGAAGTAACAAGTCAGTCAGTAAGCATATGAAGTACGAAGTACATGTACAAGTTACAGATCCTGATGTGTGTATGTATAATAAACGACTTGAACTCATACCTAGCCTCAGTGTCTCATTTGAATACACAAGACATGCCACATCACCCACTTTAATTTTCACTTCCAATCCCTCATATATCCTCCTAATCAACCTTGCAGTTTTATCAGGAGATGCAAGTGCTTCAATTGCCCTGCTTATAAAGTCCCAGCCTACTCTGTCAAATGCTTTCTCTTCAAGACCCGCCAACAACACTGGTATTTTCTTACATTCTGCTTCCCTCTGGATCATCAGTGTTCTGTTAATGTTGTCAAATGTTTGCCTCCCCTCAATAAAACCACACTGATCCATATCTGTCAATTCTGGCATCACATTTGCCATTCTTTTAATTAGACATAAACACTTTGTAATCATAGCTTAGTACCGAAATGCTTCCATTGCTCTGCTCAAAAGTCCCAGCCTACTCTGTCAAATGCTTTCTCTTCATCAAGACCCACCAACAACAGTGGTATTTTCTTACATTCTGCTTCCCTCTAGATCACTAATGTTCTGTTAATGTTGTCAAATGTTTGCCTCCCCTCCATAAAACCACACCGATCCATATCTGTCAGTCCTGACATCACTTTTGCCATTCTTTTAACCATTGTAGACATAAACACTTTATAGTCATAGTTTAGTATTGGAATGGGCCTTTATGAAGCTGGATCTAATGTATCTTTACCCACTTTAGGTATTATAGCTACCACACTGCAGACACAACAGAATCCACTACACATAATAATACACACAACAGTGTCTCAGCCAATAAGCCCCTAAGGTAAAACACTTCAAAACCAAATGTGTTTGTCATAGGTGACGCCATAGTGAGACACAGATGTCCTCGTCACCAGGCTGGACAAGATGGAGGTTACGGTCTGCTGCCTGTCAGGTGCCAGGATCCATCAGATCGCACACGCACCCAAGTCTCTCAAGAACTAATCCCGTTATGACTCTTTCATAGTCTATGTTGGAGTGAATGACATGAGATGTACCTCACTGTACTATATGAAGAAAGAGATGACTGAGCTCTCAGATTATGTGTCTCTTGTAGGTATGTCCCTAGCCCTAGGCAGCATTCTATCTTCATCCAGGATGATGCCTCACTATAAACAAAAAATGATTGACTTCAACAATTGGCTTAGTTTCTGGTGTCATTCCAGGGAGGATCCAGTATCTGTCAGCCTGGGAAGATATAGTCGACAGACCATGCTGCTTTGCCAGAGATCGTCTTCACCTGTTGCCTCTTGGCTTTCGGTTAGTGGCAAAGGTACTTGGCTCCCCCATAGTGCCTTTTTTTAGGCAATGTCGTAACAACAAAATTTGTAATGTAAAAAAAAAATCCGCTAGAGATAAACTCAGATGTTAAGTTGTCAATCTCGCCTTCATTCTTGCTGGATGGGTTCGGAGCCGATCCTCGGTTCCGACTCGGCACTTGCTAAGCTCGAGAGTCACTTTTACCAGCTCAAGGTAGCCCCATATCCCATGATGCAAGGCGGTAATTACCCAGATCTCGTTTGCCGCTTCGCTAATGAGGTCAGCTTTTTTACCAGCTCCTGGTAAGTGATTTAAATTACTCTCTTTGAGAAATTTTAGATATCCCAGTACCCTAAAATTTTATTCTTTATAACCTTGTAGTTTACTGTTCACTTAGCTCCATTCCCGTTACCTTACGTTCCCTTCTTTTATATCTTTCTGTGTTTTTGGCCTTAGGCCTTACCCTCCCTCACAGTTCCTGTCAGGATTTCTTTAGGTGTGTGGGTGTTGTTGTGTCACTGTCATTAGTTTTATTAATTCTGTTAATTTTTTGGTGTGATTGTGTGTGTGTGTGCATTAGGACTCGGACATGTTCAAAGACACCAGGGTCTCAGGTTTCAAGAAGTGTGACTCGTGCTGTCAGAAGATGTCTCTGACAGACTGTCACACTTCTTGTATTTATTGCCTGGGACCCCTACACCTGCAGGACTCCTGTGCTAGTTGTCATTCTTTCAGCCAAAGAGTCCTGAAGGAACGTAGGAATAAGTTGATCCTCAGGGGTCTTCTTAAGCCTGAGAGCTCCCCGGCTAAGGTCGGCTCCGGGAAGCCCTCTAAGCCACCCAAGACCCAGACTTCGGTGTCCAAGTCTGTGGTCTTGGTTCTGACTCCGCCAGAATCGACATCGGCTCCGTCTGGAGCCGATCCTTCCTTCTTGGAAGTTTCAGTACTGGTGCCGATCGGCACCGATACCCTGGCTTCGGCACCCGTGTCGGCTCCAGCCGGAGCCGACATCCTAGTTTCGAAAGCATGTTTCGGCTCCGGCCGGAGCTGAAACGTCTCTGTCTCCGCTCGGAGCCGACAAGCTGTCGGCTCCAGCTGGAGCCGAAGGTTCGTCGGCTCCGATGGCTCCGTCAAAAAAGAGGTCTAGATCTCCTTCATTGGAGTCTATTCACTCGGCTCCAGCCTCCCCCTTGCTTTCGGAGCGGAGCCATCGGAGCCGATCATCAAGGTCTTCCAGGCTCTCAGACCATGACTTAGAGAGAGTGGTGAGTAGACTATTAAAATCACAGGCACTGACCCAGATGCTCCATAGCCCGTCTCAACAGACGGTTGCTATTCCACACCCTCCTGAGATTCCTCCTTCGACTCTCTTTCAGAGTTCGGAGCCGGAGATTATTGGTACCGTGACTGTTGGTGCTTCGGAGCCGATACCACACCTTTCGGCTCCGTCGTCTTCGACTCCTATCTCCTCCTTGAGACCCGGATCCGGTCGTTGGGCTTCCCTGGTCGGTTCCGAGGGGGCGAGTGGCATCGGACCCTTGTCCGACCCCGTTCTCCCTCTTGGGGCTTCGGCCTTGGTGAGCTCGCTCCGACATCTGCTTCGGAGCCTTCCCTTTCGGTGGGGCCGGGAGTCCCTGTTTCTTCGGAGTGGGGTCTCTCGGCCCTCCCTGGGAGGGGAGCCTTCGAGGTGATGAGGAGTGTGCTAGCCCCTGAGCTTAGTCAGCAGTCGGTTCCTTTAGCTCCTCCCTCTATGGTGCCTGTAGATGTCTCTTCCCACTCTCTTGCTGTCGGACCCAGAGATCCATCGCCCCAGGTTTCCCCATTGGGAAGAACTTCCTCTTCCGAGGTTTCTCCTGATCCTTCAGGAGAACCCCTGCGTAAGAGGACCTGCAAGAGGAAGCACTTAGCCTCCCCTGAGTCTACAACATCAGATACTGATTTGGATAAGTCGGAGGGGTCCCCAAGATCCCCCTCTGAGGATGTCTCCTTTTCAGACATCCTGGAACTCCTGAAACAGAGGGGGAACTGGCCCTCCATTAATACCTCCGAGGATGAATCGGTATACCTGGAGGCTTTTGGATCTCGACCCTCCACCTCCTGGGTGTCTCCGCCTTTCGACCCCCTCATGGAAGTCATAGCTTGAAAGGCATGGGCATCTCCTGATTCTGTGGAACCAGTCCCCAGGAGGCCTTCAAAGTTTATCACGGCCCCCACTGAAAAAGAGTTTCTTACTAAAGGTGTCCCGGTTGATGCCATGGTGGTGGCGGCCGCCACCAAAAAGGAACTTGCAGATCCTTCCGTGCCAGTCCATCCTCCTAACAAGGAGTCTAGGACCATGGACAGGTATGGCAAGTGGATGTTTTCCTCAGCAACCTTTGCTATGCGTTCGCTGAATTATTTATGTCACTTCACCCGTCTTCAAAAAGACATCCTCAAAGAATTGGGTGAAGTAGTACAGGATCCGTCAGCGGCAGGGGCTCAAGAAAAGATTGCCTCTCAGCTGGGAATCCTAAATTCCATAACCAACTCCTCCATGCGGCTCATTTCTTATGCAGCCGATGGGGTGAGTAGAGCTGCAGGCACAGGAATGGCTCTCCGACGTCAGTCCTGGATGCGGCTCTGTAATTTTGCAGACCCTTTTAAGGCGTTCTTCACGAACTCTCCCTTTGATGGGACAACATTGTTTGGCCCTCAGGTGAAGGACACTTTGACCAGGTGCGAGCAAGACGGCAAGACTCTTTCTGCCGTGAGTGCGTTCTCCACCCCTTCTAGACCTTACCCCAAAGGTCAGAAGGGAGGGAAAATGTGGTTCTGAAAATCTCAAGGAGTAACGCCTGATGCACGTGGTCAGTTTACCCCCAGAGGCAGAGGGGGTAATAACAACAGACGCCGCCCTAGGGGCAGAGGGGGTCCGCAGAACCAAGGCAGCAGAGAGCCTCTCTCTGACAAGCCTTTCCAACATCCCTGAGGTGTTGCCCGACTGCCCACCCTTGGAGGCAGTCGGGGGGAGATTATCACTGTACCCAGAAGCCTGGCTTTCCCTCTCTCAAGACAAATGGGTACAGTCGATCATATCCGAGGGTTACAAAATACCTTTCGAGAAAAGCCCCTTCCCTCAAAAAGGTTCCCTTCCAGACGTCCCACCCCGTCTAAGGGAAATTGCAAATCTAGAAGTTTCAAAGCTTCTAGAGAAAAGGGCCATCCAGCCTGTTCCAGCAGATCATTTAGAATCCGGAATCTACTCAAGGTTCTTTTTAGTCCCCAAAAAGACGGGAGATTGGAGACCAATATTAGACCTCAGCAGACTAAACAAGTCTGTCAAAAAGACAAGATTTCGGATGGTCACACTTCAATCGATTTTGCCCTTTCTGTGCAAAAACAACTGGATGTGCTCCATAGACCTTCAGGAAGCGTACTATCATATAAAAATCTACAGATGCTTCAGAAGGTTTCTCCGCTTTCGGCTGGGGACCAGTCATTTTCAATTCAGAGCCCTGCCCTTTGGTCTCACTACAGTCCCCAGAGTGTTCACCAAATGCATGGCAGCGGTCACGGCTCACCTGAGACGTCAAGGATTCCAGGTGTTTCTGTATCTCGACGATTGGCTCCTCTCAGCCACCACCAGGCATCAACTTCTCCAAGCCAGAGATTACACTCTACGTCTCTGCGGTCAGTTAGGAATTTCGGTCAACTTCGAAAAGTCTTCCTTATCGCCCTGCCAATCTATTACCTTTATAGGCGCAGATCTAGACACTACTCGGATGTCAGCAAACCTAACAAGTCAAAGAATCCTAGATATCCAAAACCATGTTCGGATCATCCTATCCAGCAAGAAAGTACAAGCCAGGTTGGTCCTGAAAGTGTTGGGCCTCATGGCAGTTGCTATCACACTTCTTCCTCTGGCCCGTTTTTACATGCGTCTCCTGCAATGGATGTTGTTTACCCAATGGTCCTTCCAACAGCTTCCCATGCGTCACAACATCCTGGTGACACAGACCTGCACGAACCATCTATCCTGGTGGACTTCTTCTCCCTTAGTCCATCAGGGCAGACCATTTGTCCCCCCCGGCCCCAGTAGCCACGGTCACTTCGGATGCCTCCCTGATCGGGTGGGGGGGCATTATCAGAGGAGGATGGTTCGTGGCACGTGGCAACCGTTCGAATACCACCTGCACATAAATGTCCTAGAGATGAGAGCAGTGCTTTTAACGTTGCAAGCCCTCAACGACTTTCTTCCCTTAGGAACAATTGCAGTTCACTCAGACAACATGTCCGTGGTGTGGTACATCAACAAGCAGGGCGGGACCAAGTCCTATCCCTTGTGTCGAGAAGCTCTCAGACTTTGGCAATGGGCGATCTCCTCTCATCGGTTTCTGGTAGCAACGCATATCCCCGGGAAAACCAACATAATAGCGGACAGATTGAGCAGAGCTATACTCATGCCTCACGAGTGGTCTCTCAAACAATCTATTGTGGAAGACATTTTTCAGAAGTGGGGCCGCCCATGCTGCGACCTTTTTGCTACACCCCAAAACAGCAAATGCCCAGACTTCTTCTCTCTCTTCCCACTTCGGGCCATCCCCCCAGAGACGCTCTTACCCAGGATTGGCCCCGGGGACTTCTTTATGCTTTTGCCCCTTTTCCGTTAATACCTCAAGTACTCCAGAAAGCTACCGTCTTTTGAGCCAAAATGATTCTCATTGCCCCTTACTGGCCTCGACAAATTTGGTTCCCGTTCCTTCATCGCCATCTCTTGGTGCAGCCTTGGCATCTGGACCCAGTTCCAGATCTTCTGACCCACCAGTCGGGTCAACGGCACCGGTCCATTCGTTCTCTCAACCTCACAGCTTGGTTGCTCCACTTCCTTCCTTAGCCAGGCTTCCTATGATCTCTAACCCCGTTAGAGATATCATAGTAGCTTCTCTTAAGTCCTCTACCAGGAGGATTTACTCTAGTAAATGGAAATGTTTTTCCTTTTGGGCAAAGTCTAAGAACATAGACCCCTTTACTGCCCCTTTTCAATCAGTCTTGGACTTTCTAGCTGAAATTTTTCACTCAGATTCTTCTTTTTCCACAGTTAAAGTCCAGTTGGCAGCAATCTCGAATTTCCACGTCGGATTTGCAGACCAAAACATTATGTCCCACAAACTTTGTAAAGCCTTTCTCAAAGGATGTTCCTTCTTAAACCCCCTGTTAGGGATCCTCCACCACAGTGGGACCTAAATTTAGTACTGGCATCCTTGATACTTCCCCCTTTCGAACCGGCTGCTTCATGCCCATTAAAGTTTCTTTCTTGGAAGACACTTTTTCTAGTCGCTATTACCTCGGCTAGAAGAGTGTCTGAACTTCATGCCCTCTGTGTACGTCCTCCTTACTTAGTCTTCCACAAGGACAGAGTATCCTTAAGAACCAATCCATCCTTTTTGCCCAAGGTTGCTTCTAAGACAAATTTAAACCAATCCATTGATCTTCCTGTATTTTTTCCCAATTATTCTAACAGGGCGGAAAAAAAATTGCATTACCTAGATGTTCATCGCCAACTCAGATATTACTTGGACAGAACGAAGCAATTCAGGAAGTCTGATCAGCTCTTCCTTTCCTATGCTGAAAATAAAAAAGGTCTCCCTGTTTCTAAAGTAACCTTATCCAGATGGCTGTCTTCCACCATTTCTGACATTTATCAGCTTAGGGGCAAACAACTAATTTCAAAACCGAAAGCACATTCTACAAGAGGTCTAGCCACATCTACAGCCTTTCAAGCTAGGCTACCCTTAGACTCTATTTGTCCAGCAGCCACTTGGGCCACTCCTCATACCTTCGTTTCCCATTACAAATTGGATTTGGCCTCCAGGGACAGGGCAAGTTTTGGTTCCACAGTTCTCAAGAGTCTGTTCCATTGAGCCACCCAGGATAGAGGTGCTAGGGACGCAGTCCCATCCAGCAAGAATGAAGGCGAGATTGACAACTTAACATTTAGAAGTTTATGTACCTACCATAACGTTCCATGTTAGTTGTCTTCTCTCGCCTTCTTTCTTGCGTCCCTCCCTCCTGTCCCCCTAGCCTGGACAGACCTTGAACTTCCTATTTCTCTGGAAGATTGTTCTTCCTTGGACACCAGTTACTTCTGGACCTTGATTATCTGGTTTCCCCTTACAGCCTTTTTAGGTTAGTTGTTCTTCTTTCCTTGGTGGAAAGTTTATAGGCAGTTTTTCCTCTAGATACCATACGAGATCTGGGTAATTACCGCCTTGCATCATGGGATATGGGGGCTGTCTCGAGCTGGTAAAAGTGACTCTCGAGCTTAGCAAGTGCCGAGTCGGAGCCGAGGATCGGCTCCAAACCCATCCAGCAAGAAAGAAGGCGAGAGAAGACAACTAACATGGAACGTTATGGTAGGTACATAACTTCTAATTTTATGCTGCTTAATGTTAGGAATCTAAATTAGAAACTGCACTCACTGGAAGCACTCCTTACTTTGGAAGATGCTGTTGTGTGTGCAGTCACCGAGACATTGTTCAAAGCTGCAAAGGAAACCCCAGCCATGCAAGGCTACAATGCCTTCCACACGTTCACACCTCAAAATGAGCATGAAAGAACCAAAGGTGGAGGAGTGTCCATCTTCATTAAAGACAAATACACCTCAAGACTGGTTAAACAGTATGACTTCCTAGAGCTACTCCTAGTCCAACTAACTGTTGGTAAAACCTCCTTCCATATCATTGTTAGCTATAGGTCCCCCAGTATGAACCACGAGAACCACTCTGCCTACCTGGACCTACTTGAGTCACTCACTATACAACCAAACACCTTGGTCGTGGGTGAGTTCAACTATTCTTCCATCGACTGGGAGTCATATATGAGCACAAACACACTTGTCCTAAGGTTTCTGGACTTTGTTAATACAAATGCTCTGGAACATATAGTCTGCACCCACACAAGAGGCTCAAGTGTCCTAGGCTTGGTACTCACCAACATAGGGGGTCTCTGCAGTACCCCCTGTGTGTTGCCCTCCCTGATAAGGTCATATCAGATCAGATCAAAAATCAGTCTCATTCGAAGTAACAATCATACCCCCTGAGAGCAAAAAAGATGAAAATTTTCAACAAAGCAAACTATAGCCTCCTAAACGATGGCATAAATAGTTTCAACCCCCCCCCCCCTCCTGCTACCACTGTCAACAAAGACTCATATATAGAGGTTTACACAAATGCCCTGTATAAACATCTATACAAATGTATAAATTCAGCTGTACCTGAACAGATCAAAACAAGGTCCTCAGAAAAAAAAACAAGCCACTCTGGCGGACATCAAGAATAAATAGGTTATACAATAAGAGGAAGAAACTAATGACTAAGAACAAGAGGGAATTGACTCAACAGAGGAAGAACACCCTCCACAGCTTACAAGCAAATTAGATATCTTGTAAAGTCCTCCAAAGCCAATGATGAAGCTAAACTAGCATCCCTAGCTAAGGTTAATCACAAGGCATTCTTTAGCTACGTCAAAAATCTAAAAGGGAAGGCCTAGCTTTGTGCCGAGCTAGTAGTGGACGGTACTACTCATACTGACCATGAGGACATTGCCAACCTGCTAGCAGACGGATTTGGCACAAACTTCACCCCATGTTCCACCAGACATACCCCAAAGCATACCTGTTACCAGTCCTTTACCTAGTATCTTCAAAGAACAGGTCATAACCACACTGTCCACATCCAAAAACACAGCCTCTATGGGACCGGATAACACCCCAGGCTGCCTACTAAATGATCTAAAGCAGGACCTAGTGGAACCACTTGGCACTGTCTTCAACCAGAGTCTAAGTACTGGCTTTGTCCCAACAGACCAACACTGGGAGCTATAGACCCATAAGCTTAACCAGACTTATCTGCAAGACCATGGAGAGAATCATCATGGACCTTATTAACAAAGACATAGGTGACCTTCAAATCCTTGATCCGACCCAATTTGGCTTTGTTAAGGGTAGATCATGCTTATTAAACCTGATGGACTTCTTCGAGAATGTCACCAAAGCTGTGGATGAAGGCAAAACAGTACTTACAGCCTATCTTGACTTAGCCAAGGCTTTTGATACAGTCCCCCACGCAGGCATCATTGACAAATTTACCCAGCTGGGGCAAAACTAACCAATACAAAAAGAGCACCACCAAAGATATTTGAAGAGAAATACAGGCAAAGGAATCCAGGCATGGAAAACTTTACAATACAAAAAATAAGAAGACACAGAGGAAAAGTAGAAAAGGAGATTAGTAATGGAGAAGTTAAAGAAATAGAAACTGAAGTTATGAATTACCTGCAAAGTGAAGGATTCAGTGTAGAAAATCTAATTCAGAAAGCACCACAACAGGATAGAGTAATGGTTATCCAAATTAAGGGGAAACCAGTGGCGCAGGAAGCAATTGGTCAGGTGCCGTATGATGATAATTTGGAGACTTCCACAGGAAACCAGTATAAATGTTCACTTGAAGCTAGACAACAGGGGAAGGAACTGGAAACTGTGAAAACTCTGATGCAGTTAATGTTGAGGAGTGATAGGCCAGTGAGTTCCCATATGACAGAGTTATGGATGGCACAGAAGGAAATTGAAGAGAATGTGCCACAGGAAGATTTATTTATTATTTATTTATTTGCATTTGTTAACCGGGTTGGTCCAGCTGGGTAAGAATTACCCTTTTTCAGTGGAGACCCGAGGGGAAAAGCCCCAAACAGACATACAAATACATACGAATAGAGACAAATTAACAATATTACAGAGGAAAACAATATTATGGGTACAATGGATAAGAAAAACAAACAATGAAAGTTTGAGAATATGAGTAAGGTAGGCCAGAGGCATGCATGCAAAAGATTTATGAAAAGGTGTTCTGAGCAAGATCTCTGAATTAAGTTAAAGTAGGCAAAGAAATGATGATTTAGGTGTGGAGTTAGTAGTGTGGGAGTTTTAGGTGGGAGCATGTGAAGGACATTCCCATTTGGAGGAGAGATGGGAGAGAAGCATGGATTTGAAATTGTTGTGGTTAGGTATATTACGTAGTGGTGTGGGGAGATTGTTCCATAGTTTGGCTATAGTGTGGGATAGTAGTAGTTTACCAGTTGGGTGGATGGGTTTGCGTACATGCGGGAGGTTTTGGCCTGTGGATCTCAGGGTACAGGTAGGTGTGTAGGGTGTTAGAGATTTAGCAAGAGAGGGGATGCTTTAGAACCTTCTATAGAATGGTCACAAGAAATGGAAAACAAGGGATGTGCCCTCAGTTTGGAAGAAAATGAGCTACAAGAATAGTTGCTTGATTTATAAGACATAGACAGATATATGAAGATCAATGAAAGAAATAGACCTCAGAAGGTTAATAAAACCCAAAAAGTCAGAAGTTTCGTACAACAAATGAACATAGTAATTAGTAGTGATCATAGAGATCCATGCGATATAACAGAAGTAAACAGGATGTATTACTGTGCAGCTAAATTAATAACTGATAACGTTTTACCACAAGAACACAGGGTAGTGAGGGAAAGGACGGGGAGAAATCAAATGCCATCATGGAAATATTGAACAGAAAAAAATATAAAGTAGTTAAGTCAAGAAGTGTTACTGTTAGAATACTATAGAAGAGGGAACAGATCAACAAAAATACTAAGAGATATAAATGTGGTAAAAGCAATGAGGAGTATTAGAACAGACAAGGACCTATCATGCACTATCGCAAATAAACTAAAAATTTAAGCACAGGTGGAAAAATTTAGACGTTATGAAGTTAAATATGAAGGAAAAGTACAAAATAAGCAATTTATTGATGACCCAAAAAACGTTTTATAGAAAACTGGGAAATAAGGTAAAAAGAATTTAAAGACCACCAAAAAAAGATGAAATAGATATATTTTGGAGAAGTATCTATGAAGATCCTGTGGAACATAACAAAGATGCTAAATGGATAGAAGAAGTTAAAGAAAAAATAAGAGGTTTAACGGCACAGGATATGAAATGGGATGAAGTAACAACCAGAGAAACTGAAACAAAGTTAAGAAGAGCCTCTAACTGGAAAACCCCAGGCCCAAATGCAGTACCTAATTTTTGGCTGAAAGTATTAATATCTTTGCATGAAGATTTAGCCATGAATAAGAACTATTTATACGAGCACCCCTGGTTAGCAACAGGAAAAACAATGCTTCTACTTAAGAGCGAACCTGTAAGCTACCCTAGAAATTATAGACCAATAACTTCCCTTCCAATGACGTATAAACTATACATGGGAATTGATGCCGACAGTGTTTATAGTCATTTAGAAGAAAACTCAATCATCACTAAGGGCTTTTCATCCAGAAAAAAAGGAGGTCATTGTCCCACTATACTCATCCCTCATTAGACCCGTTATAGAATACAACACCCCGTTTGGTATGTACCTCTCAAGACATCTGCAACAACTGGAAAGGCCACAGAAATACCTCACTAAAAGAATCACAGGCTTAAAGCAGATGCCCTACGCTGACTACCTTAAAAAACTCCAGCTATACTGTGTCGCATATCGTCTACTCAGAGGCGATCTCTGGTTAACATACAAGGCCATGTCAAACCCAGAGCTGTTGGACATGCTACACTTAAAGAAATCCCAATCCCTCAGAGCCACACGCTCCAGGGATCTAAGCCTTGTCATCACAATAAACAAAACATGCTGGAGGGATAGGTTCCTGACCTAAAGACTCCCCAGACTCTGGAATAGACTGCCCATACATGTTCATAGGTTCATACTCGGCTATCTGCCCTGGGGCAATTATAAGCCTAGCCCGATTCTGTATGGCTTACGCCACCCCTTGATTTGAGTATACTGTTCCCTTTTTAAGGTTTAGTTTACTGTGCCTCTGTCTAATAGTGACACGGGAGTAATCCCTGGGACAAACCTACGATCCCCCAACCACTTATCGAGATTCTTCTTGAAGAGATTCAGTGAGGTGCTCTGCCTCACATGAACTGGAATTCTATTCCAGAGCGAAGGGAGCCTCTGGGTTATGAACCTGTCCCTCCAGCAAGTTCTATTTATTTCTGTGCTGAGGTTCAAGTCCCTCCGTGTGGCTCTAAGGGATTTAGATTTACTGAGGTGGAGCATGTCCATTAATTCTGGATTTGTCATAGCTTTGTATGTCAGGCATAGATCACCTCGAAGTAGGCGGTATGCAACTGAGTAGAGCTGGAGTTTTTTTAGCCAAGCAGCATATGGCATCTGTTTGTGACCCTTGATCCTCTTGGTGAGATACTTTTGGGGTCTTTCTAATTGCTGCAGGTGTCTGGTAAGGTACATCCCAAAAGGGGCATTGTATTCTATGATGGGCCTGATGAGGGATGAATAAAGGGGCATGATTACCTCTCTTGATCTAGATGTGAAACCCTTCGTGATGAGGTGGGCTATGTAGAAGGTCTTTCTAACCACTTTGGCAATGTGGTTTTCAAAGGAGAGGTTGCTATCAACTTGGGTCCCCAGGTCCCTAATAACTTTCTCTGTACTTAATGGGTTTCCGCCTATGTGGTAATTTGTGGGCACATTGTTTTTGCCAAAGAGTATGACTATACATTTTTTGGCATTTAGCTTTAAACCATGGCACTGGCACCAGTTATCTGTCTCTGTGAGACCTTTTTAAAGGATGTTTGTGTTAGCTGGAGAGTTGATTATGGCGCCCAGTTTGCAGTCGTCTGCGAACTTGGTCCTTCCATGTTTGCCTGTACCTCGGAAAAGTATATACCGAACAAGAGTGGTCCCAGGACAGAACCCTGTGGGATGCCACTTGTGACCAGTTTTGAGTCTGACATGGCTCCAGCAACTCTCACTCTGTGGGTTCTGTCTTTGAGCCAGTTTGCGACCCATCTTGTGACATAGGGGTTTATATTTAAGCTGGATAGCTTATCTATGATGCCCGAGTGGGGTATTGTGTCAAATGCCTTTGCAAGGTCCAGATAGGCTGTGTGGACTACCTTCCCTTCATCTATGGCTTTGGTGACTGTTTCAAAGAAGTCAACCAGGTTCAAAAGGCAGGATCTGCCCTTGACAAAGTCGAACTGGGTAGGATCTAGTGTCTGTAGGTCCCCAATGTCTTTGTTTATGAGCTCCATGATGATCCTCTCCATAGCCTTGCAGACTAAGCTAGTCAGGCTTATGGGCGATAGTTTCCAGGGTCCGTAGAGGCTCCACCTTTGTGGAGTGGGACCACTGTTGCTGTACGCCATTCTGTGGGCACATATCCTGTAGTGAGGCTGAGATTGTATAGCTGTTTTATTTGAGGGATTAGTTCCTCTTGTAGTTCATGTAGGACACAACCTGGGACACCATCTGGTCCCATGGAAGCAGTGTTTTTTGCTTTGGAGAGGGCAGCATTCACCTGAGCATCTGAGATGTTTGGGAGGCAGCCCTCTGCCGGGATAGATACTTGCTCTTTGGGGGGGGTGGGGGTGGAGAAGTTTGCACTGAACCTGTCTGCCAGGATATTGGCGATGTCTGTGGGTTCAGTGTATTTTTTGTCGTTTAGAATCAACTCAGAACAAGTCTGGGAGTTGCATCCCAGGTTTCTAACATAACTGAAAAAAGCCTTATGATTGTCTTTGGTGTCCTGTGCAATTTTTCTCTCGAAGCTGGCCTTGGAGGATTTTATGAGGGATCGTAATTTTTTGCTAGTACTGATCAGAGATGCCTTCCTATTAGGGATTTTGCTCTATCATGTAGTAGCTTCCTCCTTCTGTTGTACAGTTTATTTATGGCAGGGGTCCACCAGACTGGGCCTGCCTTTGGATGATTGGGTCTTGGTTTTGTTTGGGATAGCGTGATCCATGCATTCCTGGAGATGTCCGTAGAATGCATTTATATAGGATTCTGCAGTTTGGGCTGTAGTTTCCACTGGCCCTGGGGCCTTGAAGGATTCCACTTCGGTTTTGAGAAGTGAGAAGTTCGCTTTTGAGAAGTTTTTCACTGTGGTTTTCTGGGCTGGGGGTGGGGTCGGGATGTGGACATCCAGTGAAATTAATTTATGGTCTGATCTTACCAATGAGGGATATACTTCTGGTGTGGAGCATAGAGTCCCCATGTTGGTAATGATCAGGTCTATTATGTTGTCCCCTCTTGTGGGAGTGGTGACTAGTTGTTCCATAGCATTTGAGTTTATAATTTCCAGGAATCTTTGGGCTAAGGTGCTGGGGCTTGAGTGTAGTGCTCCCAGTCAATGTTTGGGTAGTTGAAGTCACCCAATATAATGGTGTTCGGAGAGGTCTTCATGTTCTCCAATGTTTTCGGGAAGGCTGAATGGGATTCCTGACTTTGAGAGGGTGGTCTGTAGGATGCTATAAACTGAAAAGCAGTCTTGCCCACTGTTAGTTGCACATGGATGGTCTCCGATACTTCGTGCAATGCCACTAACCTGGAGGTGTGGATATCCTTGATAAATATGGAAACTCCCCCTCCTTTTGTGGTTCGGTCCGGGTTTTGGGGCCGAAAAGCATGATACGAGTTATAGCCTGGTAGTGCTGGGGTGCTCTCAGGAGCCTTGAACCAGGTTTCTGTCACTGCACAGATATCGATGTTCTCCATACTGAGGAGAACTTTGAGTGCGTGCATCTTGAGGTCAAGACTTCTGGCGTTTAGCAGCATTACCCTTAGTTTCTTGTTCCTTGTGCTGTCTATGGGGGTGGGTTTGACTTTTGAGCCTTGCCTAAAAAAGGCACTATGGGGGTGGCAAGAGCCTTTGCCAATATCCGAAAGTCCAGTGGTGACAGGTGAAAGCCGTCCCTAGCGAAGCAACTTGGCTTGTCGAGTATGTCATCCCAGGCTGACAGACACTGGATCCCCTTTGAATGACACCAAAATTTTAGCCAATTGTTAAAATCGATCATTTTGTCTTTGTACTGTTGCACCATTCTAGGTGAGGGTAAGATGCTGCTCAAGGTCAGGGTCATACCAGTCTGGGCTACATGATCAGAGAGCTCCTCTCTGTCTCTTTTCATGTAGTCCAGGGAGGTACGTCTCAGGTCATTCACACCAGCATGTACAATGACTGAGTCATATTTGTATTTGCTTTGGAGTGACCTGAGTGCTTGCGTTATGTGTCGGATCCTAGCACCCGACAGGCAGCTCACCGTGACCTTCTCTTTATTCAGCCTGGTGAGCGGGACGTCAGTGTGTCTGACAATAGAGTCACCTATAACAAGAGTATCAGGTGTGTTATTCAGCCTTAAGGGCTGTGGCTGCTTGGCACACTGACTTTGTGGGTTATGTGTTGTGTGTGTTTTGTTTTGAGGTAGCGTTTGCTTGGATGTCTGCTTTGGAGGTCTCTGTTGCTTAGGTAGATTTTTATTTAGAGCCTCCGAGTATGTTTTTGTGTATTTATGTGTTTGGTTTGCTGATGTGGTGGGACTATGGAATTGTGTTGTGTGAGGTTACCTTCTCCTCCTGACTGGTTACACCAGTTTTGAGATGAGGGAGCTCAGCCTCCAGTTTGGCTAAATAGTTGCATCTCTCACATATATTTGAACCTCTCAGGAACACCAAACAAGTATCACCACAATGTAGTAAAAGCTGATGTTAAGTTGTCTATCTCGCCTTCATTCTTGCTGGATGGGTTCGGAGCCGACCTCGGCTCCGTCTCGGCCACTCTAAAAGCTCGAGAGTTGGTTCCACCGGCTCGAGGCTCCCCTTATATCCCACAATGCTAGGCGTGAGTTACCTCAGATCTCGTTTGCCACTACAGCGATCGAGGTGTTGGTTTTTCTACCGGCTTGTTGGTAAGTGTATTTCTGTAAAATTAGAATACTTAAACCCCTATATTTTTAAGTTTAACTACTTTTCCCTTAGTTTAGTGGATTTCTACCCCTGTTTTCAGAAAATCCGTTTTTCCCACAAGAACTTAAAGTTCTCTCTCGGGCCTTCTGGCCTTTCCCCATTCCCTAGTGGTGTGTGTGTGTTGCTCTTAATTAAAACTTTTAGTTAATTGTTTTATTTTGAGTTTTAAAATAAGATTAGTGTAATCAGTGTGTCTGACTGAGTGTGTGTGGTTACACTTTCTTGTCTAGGATGTCTAAAGACACAAAGGTCTCAGGCTTCAAGAAGTGTGATGCGTGCTGTCAGAAAATGTCTCTGACAGACGGTCACACTTCTTGTGTCTACTGCCTGGGGCCTTTGCACCTGCAGGACTCCTGTGCTGTATGCCACGGCTTCAGCCCCAGGGTCCTGCAGGAAAGAAAGAACAAGTTGATCCTAAGGGGTCTACTTAAGCCTGAGGATTCCCTTTCTGTCTCTGGGAAGCCCTCCAAGGCTTCTAAGTCCTCGGCTCCAGCTACTGAGCCGAGACCTAAAGCTACAAAACCTATGTCTGCATCGGCTCCGGCTGGAGCCGATGAGTCTACAGCTTCTGTGGTTCCTCGGCTCCGGCTGGAGCCGAGGTAGTAAATTCCCTTGTCGGCTCCGACCAGACCTTCGGAGCCGACATCTAGGAAGAGATCTAGGTCACCATCCCTTGGCTCCGTTCATTCGGCTCCAGCATCTCCTCTGCTGTCTGAACGGAGCCATAAATCTCACTCCTCTAGGTCATCGAGGCTGTCGGATCATGACCTTCAGAGGGTAGTGAGTCGACTTCTTAAGTCCAAGGCACTGGCCCAAATGCTTCAGAGCCCGACTCATCAGTCGATGCCTGCCCCTGTCCATCAATATGTTCCTCCTCCGACTCCGTTGAGCTCGGGCCGGGCGTTGAACCGAGACTGTGGTAGCGTCGGAGCCGATACAGATGTCTTCGGCTCCGTCGTCGGCTCCGATTTCTTCTTTCGAAGAATCTCGGCGCCGAACTTCCCTTGTCGGCTCCAAGGGGGTGAGTGGCATCGGACCCTTGTCCGACCCCGCTCTTCCTCTCGGAGCTTCGGCGCTGGTGAGTTCGGCTCCGACATCAGCCTCGGAGCCATCACTGTCGGTGCCGAGGGAGGTTCTCAGCTTCTCGGAGCGGGGACCTCTGGCTTTGCCTGACAGGGGTGCGTTCGAGGTCATGCGGAGTGTGTTAGAGCCTGGCTCTACTCCACAGTCGGCTCCGTCCGCCCCTCCCTCTACGGTGCCTCAGGTCAAGTCGACTCACTCCCTCATCCCGGACCGCAGAGAGCCAGCTCCTCAGGAACCCCCTGTGGGGATTTCATCCTCTTCCGAGGCCTCTCCTGATTTGCAGAAGAGCCCCCTCGGAAGAGGAAGTGTAAGAGGAAACACATTGACTCACCTGAGTCCATCACATCTGACACAGATTTAGATGATTCTGAGGGTTCCCCCCGTTCCCCTTCTGAAGATGTCTCTTTTGCAGACATTCTCGAAATCCTCAAACAGAGGGGAAATTGGCCAGCCCTCAACCCTTCGGAGGATGAATCTGTGTACCTTGAGGTGTTTG
Organism: Protopterus annectens; assembly: GCF_019279795.1. NCBI lineage: Eukaryota > Metazoa > Chordata > Ceratodontiformes > Protopteridae > Protopterus > Protopterus annectens. Next base: position 1,941,802,702 of record NC_056731.1, read on the forward strand.
GCTCTCGTCCTTCCACCTCCTGGGTGTCTCCCCCCTTTGACCCCCTCATGCAGGTGGTAGCTAAAAAGGCATGGACGGCTCCTGATTCAGTGGACCCCACTCCCAGGAGACCCTCAAAATTCATAACGGCACCAGCAGACAAACAGTTCTTGACAAAAGGAGTCTCTGTGGATGCTATGGTGGTAGCTGCTGCCACTAAGAAGGAACTAGCTGATCCTTCAGTACCTGTCCATCCACCTAACAAGGAATCTAGGTCCATGGACAGGTACGGGAAGCGGATGTTCTCGTCAGCGACATTTGCTATGCGTTCGCTGAACTACCTGTGCCATTTTACTCATCTTCAAAGGGACTTGATTAAAGAAGCGAGTGACATGTTGAAGGACCCTACAGCTGTGGGTTTTCAAGATAAGATGAACACTCAGCTGGCTACCCTTAACTCCATAGCCAACTCCTCCATGCGCCTCCTTTCTTATGCGGCTGATGGAGCGAGTAGGGCCGCAGGGACAGGTGTGGCCTTACGTAGGCATGCCTGGATGCGGCTATGCAATTTTGCGGACCCCTTCAAGACGTCTTTCACTAATTCCCCGTTTGATGGATCATCTCTCTTTGGTCCTCAAGTGAAAGAAACCTTGACTAGGTGCGAGACTGATGGCAAGACTCTTTCTGCCGTCGGAGTCCGTTTTTCTACTCCTTCTAGGCCTTACCCCAAAGGCCAGAAAAGTGGGAAAATGTGGTTCCGTAAACAATCTCAAGGGACTTCGCCTGACGCACAAAGTCGTTTCCCCGCCAGAGGCAGAGGCGGGAATAACAATGGTAGACATCGCCCTCGAGGCAGGGGGGCTCCGCAGAACCAGGGCAATCGAGAAGCCTTCTCTGATAAGCCCTTTCAGCATCCCTGAGGTGTTGCCCGACTGCCCACCTTCGGAGGCAGTCGGGGGAAGATTGTCACTGTACCCAGAAGCCTGGCTATCCCTGACTCAAGACAAATGGGTGCAGTCCGTCATTTCCGAAGGCTATTCTATCCCCTTTCTTCGCATTCCGAACCAATCAAAAAAATCCCTTCCAGATGTTCCACCCGCTCAAAGGGATCTAGCGGTTTTGGAAATTTCAAAGCTGCTTGCAAAAAGAGCAATTCAACCAGTTCCAGCAGACCAGCAAGGATCCGGAATCTACTCAAGGTTCTGTTTAGTTCCAAAGAAAACAGGGGATTGGAGACCAATTTTGGATCTCAGTATCTTGAACAGATCAGTCAAGAAAACAAGATTTCGGATGGTCACGCTGCAGTCCATCCTTCCCCTATTGGGAAAAGGAAACTGGATGTGCTCTATAGACCTTCAGGATGCGTACTATCACATAAAAATGAACAGACGCTCCAGAAGATTCCTCCGCTTCAGGCTGGGAACCAGTCATTTTCAATTCAGGGCCCTGCCCTTTGGTCTCACCACTGCCCCCCGGGTGTTTACCAAATGCATGGCAGTGGTAGCTTCTCACCTGAGACGACAAGGATTCCAGGTGTTTCCATATTTGGACGACTGGCTCCTCACAGCTCCCACCAAGCATCTCCTTCTGATGGCCAGGGATTACACCTTTCGCATTTGTCAAAAGTTAGGCATTTCAATAAATTGCGAAAAGTCTGTTTTGTCGCCTTGTCGTACTATTACCTTCATAGGCGCAAATCTAGACACAGTAGACATGTCTGCGAGACTAACAGATCAGAGAATAACAGACATACACAAACTGGTCTCACTCCTTTTCAACAACAACAGAATCAAAGCCAGGTTAGTGCTGAAAGTGTTGGGAATTATGGCGGCCATACCTCTGCTTCCATTAGCCAGATTCCACATGCGAATCCTTCAATGGATGCTCTTTACACAATGGTCATACCAGCAACTTCCAATGTCCCACACCATTATGATCACGCAGGCGTGCAGAAATCATCTCATGTGGTGGAGGTCTTCCCCTCAGCTCTTGTTGGGAAGACCCTTTGTTCCACCCCCTCCAGTTGCTACTCTGACAACGGACGCCTCCCTGATCGGGTGGGGGCATTATCAGGGCAGGACGGTCCAGGGCACATGGCAACCAAACGAATGCCACTTGCACATAAATGTTCTGGAGATGAGAGCAGTGCTTTTAGCGTTGCAAGCCCTTCAAGACTCTCTTCCCTTGGGAACGATTGCAATCCAGACAGACAATATGTCTGTAGTGTGGTACATCAACAAACAAGGCGGAACCAGGTCCTACCCCCTGTGTCGAGAAGCACTCAGATTGTGGCAATGGGCGATTTCTTCTCAGCAGTTTCTGATAGCAACGCACATCCCCGGGAAGTCCAATCAAATCGCGGACAAGTTGAGCAGAGCTATCCTCATGCCTCACGAGTGGTCTCTGAAAGACTCTGTTGTGAGAGAAATTTTCCTCAAGTGGGGTCAGCCTTGCTGCGATCTTTTTGCTACTCCCCAAAACAGCAAGTGCAGAGATTATTTCACTCTATTCCCTTTACCAGGCCAACCCAGCAGAGACGCTCTAGTCCAAGTTTGGCCCCGGGGACTTCTGTATGCATTTCCTCCCTTCCCACTAATCTCTCAAGTGATACAGAAAGCTATCGCTCAGAAGGCCTCATTGATCCTCATTGCTCCTTACTGGCCTCGACAGGTGTGGTTCCCCTTTCTACATCAATTTCTATTGGAGCGACCTTGGCATCTGGACCTAGTTCCAGATCTTTTGATCCATCAGTCGGGTCAGTTACATCGCTCCCTCCGTCTCTGAACCTCACTGCTTGGTTCCTCCAGTTCCAACCTTAGCCAGGCTTCCTCAATTATCTCACTCCGTTCGAGATATTTTGATAGCTTCCCATAAATCTTCCACTCGGAAGATTTATTTGAGTAAGTGGAAACGCTTCACATATTGGGCTCAAGGAAGGGACATAGATCCTTTCACTGCTTCCATCCAAATAGTCCTTGATTTTCTAGCTGAACTCTTCCATGCAGGTTCATCTCCCTCTACTCTTAAAGTTCAATTGGCAGCTATTTCTAACTTTCATGTGGGTATTTCTGAGTCTGCCTTAATGTCCCACAAGCTTTGCAAAGCCTTTTTGAAAGGAGTTTTTCTTCTCAGACCTCCTATAAGAAATCCTCCTTCTCCTTGGGACCTAAATTTAGTTCTTACTTCTTTGATTCTTCCCCCTTTCGAACCTGCAGCCTCCTGTTCTTTAAAATTGCTATCATGGAAGACTCTCTTTCTGGTAGCTATTACTTCAGCTAGAAGAGTTTCAGAACTTCAAGCACTCAGCTGTCGACCTCCTTATCTATTGTTTCATAAGGACAGGGTATCCTTACGAATGAACCCGTCCTTTTTGCCTAAGGTAGTCTCGACGTCAAATCTAAATCAAAGCATTGACCTCCCTGTCTTTTTTCCAGAATATTCCAATAGGTCTGAACAAAAATTACACTGGCTAGATGTTCATCGTCAGTTGAGGTACTATTTGGATAGAACAAAACAATTCAGAAAATCTGAACAGCTGTTTGTCTCCTATGCAGAAGGCAGAAAGGGACTTTCAGTTTCAAAGGTATCATTATCTAGATGGCTAACATCTCTGATTTCCCTTGTATATGAAATTAGACACCAAAAGCTGCCTAATAAACCTAAGGCCCATTCCACCAGAGCTTTGGCTACTTCTTTAGCCTTCCAAGACAGACTGCCTATTGACACCATTTGTGCAGTGGCTACTTGGGCTACTCCTCACACTTTCATTTCTCATTATAAGTTGGATTTAGCTTCTAGGCATAGAGCTAACTTTGGTTCCATTGTTCTCAGGAGTCTGTTCCATTAGGCCACCCGGGACAAGGTGCTAGGGACGCGGTCCCATCCAGCAAGAATGAAGGCGAGATAGACAACTTAACATATAGAAGTTATGTTCTTACCATAACGTTCCATGTTAGTTGTCTTCTTCTCGCCTTCTTCTTGCGTCCCACCCTCCTGCCCTCTGGCCTGGACAGACCTAGAGGAGTTGTGATTGTGACCTCTCTTTCTACCACCTCTTTTATTAGGCATATGCTGTTGTGCATATTTCCTGAATGAGGATATAGGTCACCCTTCTTTCTCCCTGGTTAGAGGTGGACTTTGTTTATAGTTATTCTCATACTATTATAAGCTGGGGTTAGCTTACAAATGAGATCTGAGGTAACTCACGCCTAGCATTGTGGGATATAAGGGGAGCCTCGTGCCGGTGGAACCAACTCTCGAGCTTTTAGAGTGGCCGAGTTGGAGCCGAGGTCGGCTCCGAACCCATCCAGCAAGAAGAAGGCGAGAAGAAGACAACTAACATGGAACGTTATGGTAAGAACATAACTTCTATTTTTATTGTAAAAGAATAACAAGCGCGTTCGCATACAACCAAGTATGCTTCTTCAGGTTACAATCAAATTAAAAAATTCATGCACTTTTATAGGAATACTAATTATATAATTAAATTATTAAAATACTTAATTTCCCGCTTTTTCTTTATAATAAAACATCAATCAATTGATGTAGCTATTGCCATTTAAAGCAACATAATAGCATATATAGAAATATGCATATATACATATAAAATAAACATGTTTAAAATCAGCAACCATTAGAATAGTAATCTCCAAAAAGTCAGATAATAAATCCTGCTCATGATAACAAACACAAATACAATCTACTACAACCAAAAATTACCCTCTTATGAAGTGAATGTGAAAAACTTCTTATTTAAAAACACATGAGTATTTTTATTGTCCAAACACAGAGGGATATAAGTATTAAGCTAATGCATCAATACAGAGCATCAAATAATCTATGGAACTCTTGTCTTCTTAGATATTTAGTGCCTTTTAGAAGGCAAAAAATACAAGTGTTTAATAGACTAATTATTTCTATAGTTAATTCAAATAAGTAGATGCAGTACTCAAACAACAATAATACATGTCCCCATAAGATACAAATATTGTGATCTAAAAACACAATGTATAGCTCTATTATTATATTTAATTCTACACAAAAATATATATATATATATTTAAGTGTATATCTATATGTATTAATAATGTTGAAAAAATACATATATATAAATATACAAGTATACAAATTAAATAGATTACAGTCATTAAAAAACTTTAAAAATCTTAAAAACTTCAACTGAGTCCATCATAAAGGTGGATTTTGGATTCAAGGCAGCTTGTCACTAGGGTTTACTATCGCGAAGCTAGGACAGGTTTAATACTAATAGTACTATTAAGTCCTGGTATAATATGGGCCTTTAATCTCAAGATCCATTGAAGTTCAACATTTTCTAAGTGGGTCATATTATCTCCTCTCTTTTTAATTTGTTTGACAACCTCTATTACTTTCAGGCCTGGTACATCAAAATCTAAATCTTTTGTAATATAAGAGCACATATTGCATTTATTACATGGTGTAGTACCAAGATGTAAAGTCTTAGTGCTGTCAGGATCTAAATTTAGCCTTTCTTTACATATGAGTCTCTTCAAGTTCTTACTATTTCTATAGCAAAAAGTAGGAATATCACCTACCAACTTCTTAATGTCTGGATTTATAGTCAAAATGTTCCAATTTTTCTTAATTATAGCTGTGATGTTATAGTTGTCATTGGTATATCTAGTTATAAAAGAAACAATAGGTCTAGTAGTGCTAGATCCTACTTTATGCCAAGAACTATAAGGCTTAACATTTCTTTGTTTATTAAAATATTGTTTATTAATACTCATATTATTGGTATTATCCATCATTATAAAATCTTTATTAACAGCCTCAATTAGGTCAAGGGGATATCCTCTTGCTAAGAACAAATTACTCATAATATCTAGCTGTCTTCTTCTTTCTATCTCATCACTACACAATCTAGAGATCCTAAAATATTGATTTTTAACTATGTTGTGAAAAATATGCCTTGGGTGCATACTATTGTACTGTAAAATGGCATTTTTCCAACATGTCTTTCTAAAAATGTTAGTGCTGAAAATAGCTTCTTTATTAATAGAGATAGTAACATCTAGAAAAGTAATATAGTCATAAGAGAAATCAAGCGTAAATTCAAGAAAATCTGTAGTGGATTCAAAATATCCTAATAGTTCTCTCAAAGAGGGTAAATCACCTTTCCATAAAATGAGAATATCATCTACGAAACGTCTATATAAAATCAAATTATCCATGTAACAGCTGTTAAAAACATGTTCACATTCCCAATAATATAGAACTAAATTAGCATATGAATTGGCACAGATTTTTATTTAGAGCCTCTGAGTATGTTTTTGTGTATTTATGTGTTTGGTTCGCTGATGTGGTTGGACTATGTGATACTAGAATTGTGTTGTGTGAGGTTACCTTCTCCTCCTGACTGGTTACACCAGTTTTGAGATGAGAGAGCTCAGCCTCCAGTTTGGCTAAATAGTTGCATCTCTCACATATATTTGAACCTGTTTGGAGGAGGAGAGGGATGTCCGTGTACATGAGACAGTTGTAACATTGCCTCAAAATTCCCAGATTCACCAGCTGGACTGGAGAGGAAACCATTGACTGACCTTTGGACATGCTAGAGTAACAGGGAAACTGAATTTAAGACGGACCAATAGAGGACAGGGTAATCGTAGAGAGTATAAGAGTAAGTAGTGCTTATGGTTTAATAGTGCTAACTTGTAGGATTACTTAGGATTACTTAATTGGACCAGTGAAGGGCCTTAGAATGAGAATATGGTGTTTAAATTGAGAGATAGAGCAGTTCTAAGGGAAAAAGTGAAGAGCAGACTTTGTGGAGCCAGGAATAGTTTAAAGCCAATTAGGCGGCGCTGCCCGTTGTTGTGCTATGCTCAAAACCGTGCAAAACCGCGCAAAAGAGGGTTTTAAGAGTGGAAGATGAAGGAGTTTTGGAATTGACCCAAAATGGCCAATAAAACTACAGTTTCAAGTCAGAAACCACTCCCACAGGGGCAGGCAGGCTGCTCAATGTTTTCCACTGCCACTGATCAACAGAGAGACTTTCCTTTAGCCCAAGCAAAAAATGGCCTCACAGAAACTTACAAACAGTTCAAGAACAGCAAGCCTGTAACTGAACTTTTTTAAATCTCAGAAAAGTGGGGAAAAAAGCAAGATTTTTTGTTTTTTTTTTTTTTCAGAGATAGCAGAGGTTAACAAGTATCAACAAGTTATAACAGTGCAGTAAATGACCCCACACAAGAGTGCTAGGCCAAAGACAGATAAAATGCAAGTTTTGAGAAAAAACGATTTTAAAAATAAGTGCAAACAGGAAATTCAGTAAACAGTTCTAGGTTGTGCTCTAAATACAGTTACTAATGCAGAAATCAAATTTAACAAGCCAGAAAATGCTCAAAATAGGCGGCTATGCAGAAAAACTTAGCAAATAAACAGAGAAAAATACTTAAAGTCTCAAAAGTGGCTCCTTTCTTCTCTCAGTGTTTTCTCCTCTTGGTGGGTGCTTCACCAACAGCCAACAAGCCTGAAAAGACGCCAAAACCACGAGGCAATCAGGTTTTAAGAGAGGAAGATGAAGGAGTTTTGGAATTGACCCAAAATGGCCAATAAAACTACAGTTTCAAGTCAGTAACCACTCCCACGGGGCAGGCAGGCTGCTCAATGTTTTTCACTGCCACTGATCAACAGAGAGACTTTCCTTTATCCCAAGCAAAAAATGGCCTCACAGAAACTTACAAACAGTTCAAGAATAGCAAGCCTGTAACTGAACTTTTTTAAATCTCAGAAAAGTGGGAAAAAAGCAAGATTTTTTTTTGTTTTTTCAGAGAAAGCAGAGGTTAACAAGTATCAACAAGTTATAACAGTGCAGTAAATGACCCCACACAAGAGTGCTAGGCCAAAGACAGATAAAATGCAAGTTTTGAGAAAAAAACGATTTTAAAAATAAGTGCAAACAGAAAATTCAGTAAACAGCTCTAGGTTGTGCTCTAAATACAGTTACTAATGCAGAAATCAAATTTAACAAGCCAGAAAATGCTCAAAATAGACGGCTATGCAGAAAAACTTAGCAAATAAACAGAGGAAAAATACTTAGTCTCAAAAGTGGCTCCTTTCTTCTCTCAGCGTTTTCTCCTCTTGGTGGGTGCTTCACCAACAGCCAACAAGCCTGAAAAGACCTGTCAAGCAGATTGCCTCTTTGGCCATCTTCAAAAGGAACCTTGATGATTGGATGGGAGAAAGGAAATTCACCTCGGAGATCACATCAGTCACCCTGCTAGACAGGGGCCAGGGGAGTAAACCGTGTGGGAAGAAATAGCCAGGGAATTGTTATGGTTAGGCTTGTATAGGCCCTAGGGCAGATAGCCTAGTACCAACCTATGAACCTATGGCAGTAGAACAAAAGGGTAATAAAAGAAAGTCATCTGAAACGAAGGATCATTTGTTGTTAAATAAAGTCATAGTGGAGAACTGTAAAAAGGGGAAGGATCTAAGTATGGCGTGGATTGACAACAAAAAAGCATTTGATAGTATCCCAGATTCATGGATAAAAGAGTGCTTACAAATCTATAAGATACACCCTACACTGACTGACTACAATTACAGTGAACATGAAACAGTGGCAGGCCACTTTGCATTTAATCCATGATAAAAGACAAATTATTATCCCAGGGATAAAAATTAAAAGGGGGATATTCCAGGGTGACTCTTTGTCACTGCTGCTGTTCTGCCTTGCCCTTAACTCATTAAGCTGCCTACTTAACAGCTTAGGCCATGGCTGTAATTTGGCTCCTAGAAAACCAAGTGTAAAGACTTCTCATCTTTTCTTTGTCGATGATTTAAAACTGTATAGCTCATCAGATGAGGAACTGAAAGCACAACTGCAAGTTGTCAAAACTTTTTCAGATGATATAAGAATGTTATTTGGTCTTGATAAATGATTCCAGAGACAACCACAAGGCATTCTATAACTATGTCAAGAATCTAAATGGCAATGCTCAGATCAAACCAGAATGGCATTAAATATACTGATCCCAAGGATATTGCCAATATCCTGGCAGATCGATTCAGTGCCAGTTCACCCCCTCTCACCCCCTAAATGGCTCATCACAATACCGGAAGATTGCCAGATTCTGGTAATAATGGCCACACAGGTAAAAAATGCACTCTCCAAAGCTAAGAATACAGCATCCATGGGACCAGATGGCATCCTGGGCTGTGTACTACATGAACTACAATATGAACTGGCACCTCACCTAAGTGTCATGTTTAATCATAGACTCACCTCAGGTTTCGTGCCCACTGAGTGGCGCAGAGCTATAGTGATCCCACTCCACAAGGGGGGATCTACCTTGGATCCCGGAAACTACCATCCCATCAGTCTGACAAGCCTTATCTGCAAGGCCATGGAGCGTATTATCATGGAACTTATAAACAAAGACATTGGCAACCTTAAAACACTGGACCCCATCCAGTTTGGGTTCGTGAAGGGCCGATCTTGTCTCCTGAACCTGACTGACTTCTTTGAGTCAGTCTCCAGAGCCATAGACAAAGGTAAGGTGGTCCACACAGCCTATCTAGACCTTGCCAAGGCCTTTGACACCATCCCCCACTCTGGAATCATAGATAAACTTGCGAAGCTGGGCATTAATCCCTACATCACCCAATCGGTTGCCAACTGGCTTACTGACAGAACCCACACTATAAAAGTAGCCGACTCCAAATCCAGCTTCAGACAAGTGACAAGTGGAGTACCTCAGGTTTCAGTCCTGGGACAGCTCTTGTTTGGCATCTACTTCTCTGAAGTACAGGCCAACACTAAGGGACTCTGGCTAACAAAGTTCGCAGATGACTGCAAACTGGGAGCCATTATTGAATCCCCAAATGATGTGGATACTCAACAAAAGGGCCTTGCAGAAACAGATGCTTGGTGCCAGAGCCATGGGCTCAAGCTCAATGCCAAGAAATGTATAGTTATCCCCTTTGGGAAAAACATGTACCCGTGAATTACCACATAGGTGGCAGTACACAAAACACCGAAAGTGTGATAAGAGACTTAGGGACACAGGTGGACAGTGGTCTTACCTTCGATAACCACATCGCCACAACAGTGAGGAAATCCTTCTATGTGGCACACCTCATCACTAAGGGCTTTTCATCCAGAAAAAGGAGGTCATTGTCCCACTGTACTCATCCCTCATTAAACCCATTATAGAATACAATGCCCCATTTTGTATGTACCTCTCAAGACATCTGCAACAACTGGAAAAGCCGCAGAAATACCTCACTAAAAGAATCACAGACCTAAAGCAGATGCCCTACGCTGACCACTTTAAAAAACTCCAGCTATACTGTGTCGCATATCGTCTACTCAGAGGTGATCTCTGCTTAACATACAAGGCCATGTCAAACCCAGAGCTGTTGGACATGCTACACTTAAAGAAATCCCAGTCCCTCAGAGCCACACACTCCAGGGATCTAAACCTTGTCATCGCAATAAACAAAACATGCTGGAGGGATAGGTTCCTGACCCAGAGACTCCCCAGACATTGGAATAGACTGCCCATACATGTCAAGTACAGTGCCTTTTTGGCTGTCTTCAAAAGGAACCTTGATGATTGGATGGGAGAAAGGAAATTCACCCCGGGGATCACGTCAGTCGCCCTGCTAGACAGGGGTCCAGGGAAGTAAATAGTGTGGGAAGAAATAGCCAGGGAATTGTTATGGCTAGGCTTGTATAGGCCCTAGGGCTGATAGCCTAGTACCAACCTAGTACCAACCTATGAACCTATGCAAAAGCAACCTTTAAAGCAGTAAAACTGCAACACCAGGAAAACATCAGTTTGGGACAAGAATGGTGATATAAAAGAAACTGAGCAACAAGGAGTGTATAAATATTTGGAAATTGATGAAGGATCAACAGTAAAACACAAACAAATGTGAATAAAACTTAGTAAGGAATATTTCAGAAGACTTAAATTAATTCTGAAAACAGCAGTGACATCTAGGAACAAAATTCAAGCTATAAACCAATTTGCTCTTCCTGTCCTAACTTACAATTTTGGAGTGACTGACTGGCCCTAAAATGTGTTTGATAGATTAGATAGGAAAACAAGAAGGATGCTTCATGCTCACCAAATGATTTATAAAAATTTGTACATACCAAGGGTTCCCTATTAGATGATTGAAGAAGCGTTCTCTTGAATGCATCTTGATCGAACTACCAAATGGCGCACTGCTATAGTCATCCCTCTCCACAAAGAAGGAGTAACTACAGACCCTGGAAACTATTGCCCCATTAGCCTGATGAGTCTGATATGCAAAGCTATGGAACGCATCATTATAGACCTAATAAACAAGGATATTGGGAATCTCCAAATTCTGGATCCCACACAGTTTGGTTTTGTGAAGGGTAGATCATGCCTGCTCAACTTGATCGACTTCTTTGAGTCAGTCACCAGAGCTGTGGATGAAGGCAAAATGGTTCATACAGCCTACCTTGATCTGGCCAAGGCCTTTGATACCATTCCCAACTCAGGAATCATAGAAAAACTCACTAAGCTACGCATCAACCCCTATATCACTAGGTGGGTTGCAAACTGGCTCACAGATAGAACCCACGATGTGAAAGTAGCTGACTCCAAGTCACACTGCCGATCAGTTATGAGTGGAGTCCCACAGGGATCGGTCCTGAGTCCTTTCCTGTTTGGTGTCTACTTCTCAAAAGTCCAGGCCAACACAAAAGGAGTCTGGCTGACAAGGTTCGCAGACGATTGCAAGTTGGGAGCCATTATTAACTCCCCAAGTGATGTTGACATCCTAAAGAAAGGCCTCACTAAGACCAAGGACTGTTGTCAGAACCATGGCCTTAAGCTCAATGTGAAAAAATGTGTCATCATCCCGTTGGGAAAAACCCAGTTCCCATGAATTACCACATTGATGGTAGTGCACTGAACACAGGAGGCATTATAGGAGATCTGGGAACACAGGTTGACAGCAGCCTCTCTTTTGACCACCACATTGCCACTGTGGTTAGAAAGCCCTTCTATGTGGCACATTTCATTACGAAGGGTTTTGCATCCAGGAAAAAAAAGGTCATTGTGTCCCTCTACTCTTCCCTCATTAGGCCAATCATTGAGTACAATGCCCCATTTGGCATGTACCTCACTGGACACCTGAAACAACTGGAGATGCCACAAAAGCACATCACAAAGAGGATCCTAGGCCTTAAACACTTGTCCTATATGGACAGACTCAAAAAGTTCCAACTTTTCTCTGTCTCATATCGCCTACTTAGAGGTGATCTCTGCTTGACTTACAAAGCCATGTCTGACCCAGCTCTGTTAGAAATGCTACATCTAAAGAAATCCCAATCCCTCCGCACCACACACTCCAGAGGCTTCAACCTCATTACCACAATCAACAGAACGTGCTGGAGGGACAGGTTCATAACCCAGAGACTGCCCATGCTATGGAATAGACTTCCCATACATGTCAAACAGAGCACCTCACTGGCCCTCTTCAAGAGAAATTTACCCTGGGGATCACTCCAGTGGCTCTACTCGACAGAGGCACTGGGAACTAAGGTTGGGTGGCAATATGCCAAGGTAATCCTATGGGCTAGGCTTGTAAAGGCTCCAGGGCCATTAGCCTTGTACACACCTATGAACCTATAAGGTGAAGGACCAGATGAGAAGGCAAGAAATGTGAAAAAAGCATAAATGTAGCTGCAAGTTTAGAAAACCTCTGGAAAAACCTCATGTTGATTTGGAATGAACGCAGGAATGGTTGAGGAGAGGCGAATTCAAACCAAGAGATGAAAGGTTACTGGCGGCCCAAGATAGTGGGCTACATACACGTTGGTTTACAAAGTCCATTGAACATGTGGGAGAAACAAACAAATGTATGTTTTGTAAACTGAATTAGAAACAGTCGCACACCTCATTGCTGATTGCAACATACTAATGGCTGAAGGACTATATACTGAAATGCATAATAATGTGGCAAGACTGTTGCACTGGGGATTGTGGAAACATTATGGTATGGAAGTGGCTGAAAAACACTGGAAACATGACCCACAAAGCATCATAGAAAATGATGGAAGTTTTTATCACATGGGATCGCTCATTACCAACAGCTCAAAAGATAGAAGCTACAAAACCGGATATAGTGGTCCAAGAATAGCCATCCTGAAAACCTTTCTTTATCAAATTCACATGTTCACTTCTTTCCAAGTGTGTCTCCTGTAGCATTGCTATTTGCACTTTACATTTTTTTTAATAAATTTCACTACTCTCTTTTTTTTGTATTTATCTTTGAGACCATTTTCATTTAAAGACATTACAGAAAGCATCAATGTGTTAAAAAGTTATTATTCCCACCATTTTATGTATAACAGCTTTTCTGTTTATATAGTTGTTTCTTGTCCTACCCATTACAGCCTATGTCACATCTTACTAACTAAACTTTTTGTTTTATAGAAAGCCCTTAAAAAATAAATAAATAAAACACTCCCAACAGCCCCTAAAAGCTATTAACTTAATATCAAATATCTCAGATCAAACAAAACCAAAAAAGCAGCAAAAAAAAAAAAAACAATAATCCACAGAAAAGCAAATGCAGGCCAAAGGACTCCACAAAGAAGAAGCGATAAATCCACTTTAGTTATACAGCAGTAGAAGGTTAGCGCTTTCGTCCCTGAAACAAACTAGGAACTTCATCAGACTGATGAAGATGGATCAAGTGGATTTTTCGCTTCTTCTTTGTGGAGTCCTTTGGCCTGCATTTGCTCTTCTGTGGATTATTAATATCAAATATCTACTGTTATGGTAAGTTTGCCTACATAACTGTACTTTTCTAACCTTCCTTCTCTAATTTTACAAAGAGTTTTCTCTTTCAATTTTAGTTTATCAATCAAAAAAAAAAACAAAATAAGCAGTCATAGCAAACATCAGGGAAACTGTCCTTTAAGAATCAGTGTCAGGGAGGCTCCAGGGTGAAAGATGTAGCCTCCTAATACCAATGGCAAGCCAGTTAGTCAGATTGATTGTTCACCTGTTTTTATTCTACTCCCTTCCCACCATGGCAATCTTTTAAATCTGTCCCAGGGCTTTAGTTTGCATCTTCCTATGTGGAATCAGAATATTTTGGACAGATGTGTACAGAGAATTATCCATCAAGTGTACAGATTGGAGAGAATGTCCATTCCTTCTTTTTCGGGGGATTCCCACTCCTACAAACTAAGCTTCCCAGTTTCCTCAAGTTTATCAAAAGATGCTGTCTCAGGTGGGGGGGGGGGAGTCATAAAACCAGTGCCCCTGATCATCTGGAAACAGGTTTTTATTAAGAGTTTTTCTTGTGCGAAAGAAAGAAGGAACTTGGAGGTCTGTATTAAATCTATCTTTTCTCAACTTTTTTGTCAAGGTCCCTGCTGCCTTTTATACTTTCTCTCAGTTACTTGGTAACTCTGGACTTAAAAGATGCCTATCATCACATTGTATTTCACAAAGATTTCAGACATTTTCTAATATTCTTCTCACTTGGCTAACATTTTCAGTTTTCTGCGTTACACTTTGGGCTTTCTGCAGCAGCAATGTATTTACAAAATGCCTGGCTTTTGTAATAGCTCATTGCAGGATGAAGGTCATTCACATTTTTCTGTATGTTGACAATTGTCTTTATCTTTGCAGAGCCATTCTCAGAATGTCAGAATCCCTTTCCTAAATCAAACAGCTCTTTCTCAGTCTGGGATTCCAGTTGAACATTCAAAAATCTCCCCTCAGTCCTGCTCACAGGATCATTTATTCTTGGATGTCTACTGAATATATCTCTGTCTCTCATACACGGGCTTTTCTACCCCAAGAAAAAGCACACCTCTGCTTAGAGTATTTCCTGAGTTTTTTTAATCAATATACAGTTTCTTCCAGGGCATATCTCAGGATCCTGAGATTCACAGCTTCAGTGATTTTCAGGATACCACTAGCCAGATCACACATGAGTAAAATGTAATGGCTCTTCATAAGTGTGAGCTCAACACCAACATCCACCAAATGATCAGGTTTCAGTCATTGTGTTTGTAAAAAGGAGTTAAAGTGGTAGATGGAAAAG
Organism: Protopterus annectens; assembly: GCF_019279795.1. Classification (NCBI taxonomy): domain Eukaryota; kingdom Metazoa; phylum Chordata; order Ceratodontiformes; family Protopteridae; genus Protopterus; species Protopterus annectens. The sequence goes on from NC_056731.1 coordinate 1,941,817,774, forward strand.
TTCTGTCTAAACCATGGTCTGCCCTTTTCTCATCCAGCTGTGATCCAGTCTTTTAAAACAGATGCCTCTATCTTTGCTTGTAGAGCTGTGTCTGTGGGGTTGAAGGTAGAGGGTTTGTGAGATTTTGGCAGTTATGGAGCTGTCAAGTCTACATCATCTGTGGTCCCGATAATGTTTTACTTGCACAGACAAGAGGTTTCCAGATCATTCTCCAATGCAGACTAGCTATTGTAGCATGGGCTTTTGCAACCCAGCAAAATCTTTATTTACCTGCAGACAGCTTTAACTTTCTGTCTGAGCAAAACACTGTAGCAGACAAGCTGAACAGGACCGGGACAGATCCTCTTGAATGGATGTTGAACAGAGAGGTCTTTCAGGAACTGGTCTGATTGTGGGAAGCTCATCAAATAGATCTGTTTGCCTCCAGACAGGACAGACACCTAAGGAAATTCTGCTCCAGGGTTCCTTCCAAGCAAGCCTGAAAGACAAATGCTTTTTTTCATTCTCTTGGATGTGAATGTTCCTCTGTGCTTTTCCACCATTTCCACTGATACTCAGGATCATCCTGAATATTCATACAGTTTCAAAAGGTAATTGTGCTGATCCCATTTTGGTCCAGGCAACAGTGGTTCTCCTTTCCTTTGACATTGGTCAAGTGCAATTACCAAAAGCTCCCACACAGACTGGACTTACTCACACAAGAAAGGGGTTGCGTGATACAAACAGCCTTCAATTCATTGCCTGGATGATTGAATTTTTATGCCTTTTTGGCACTTTTTTTCTGAGGATATGCAGCAGGTACTAATGGAGACAAAGAAATCTGCTACTGGGATATCATATATGAGTATATGGGGAAAGAACTTTCTAGTTGGTGCCATAGTAGCAACCAGGGCTCTTTTAAGATGAGACTGCCTCTGTTTCTTCTCTGTTTGTGTGAGTTACTATCCTGTGGCCTGTATTACACCTCTATCAAGGTTCATCTGTTGGCCATATCTTCTTGTCTGCCCATGGATTCCTCACTTTCTTCTCCTTTTCAATTCAGTCAGTTTTTAATAGGGGTTTTGTACATCAGTCCTCCTGGGAAACAGGTGGCTTCATCTGGGACTGGAATTTTGTGTTTTTGAAAGGGAGTTTGTACATCAGTCCTCCCGGGAAACAAGTGGCTTCTCCTGGAAGTGAAATTTTGAAAAATTGATACTTTCTCCATTTGAACCAGTTCATTGGGCTGACTTGAGGTTCTTAACATGGAAGGCAGTGCTACTAATTGCCCTGAGTTATGCAGGAAGGATATCCGAGTTACATGCTCTTATGGTGGATCACCTTTATCTTGTTTTCCACAGAGATAAGGTTGCATTGAGGTCTTATCCTTCATTTATGCCCAAAGTGGTTTCAAAGTTAATATCAAGCTAATGTATTAATCTCCTTGTCTTCTTTTCATCACCTGATAATAAGGGAGAAAAGATACAACACACTGTGAATTTCACAGACAACTCAGGTACTACCTTGACAGAACTCAAAAACCTCAGGAAAGCTGAACAGTTATTTCTTTCCAATGAAGGTAAGAAATAAGGACAGCCAGTATCAAACAGACTGTTTCCAAATGGTTATGTCTCTTTGCTATCACCTTTTGTTACATTCACCACAAATTACTTCCCGGCAGGTTTAGGACTCAATCTATCAGGGCCTGGGCCTCTTCTGTGGATTTTGGGAAAGGGGTTGAAGCATTCTAGAGGCAGCTTCTTGGTCCTGTTTTCATACTTTTACAAAATGCTAGAAGCTAGATTCCTTTTCCTAGTCTATAACAGATTTTGGTAGGAACATTCTTCAGGGGCTCCTTGATCCTTAATTTGCCTTCTCCCATCTTCTCTAGGCATGGTTATCTACCCATATTCTCTAGCTCCAATCCAAGCCCCTGTACTCTGCGACAGATGAAAGCGCTAAACCATTTGGATGTATTCTGATTTTTTACATTAAAACAGTGTGTACGAGCAAAACTGCTGCCTTGCATTCTGTTAGTAGAGATTTTACGTTGTTAACTTTTTTACGTTCTGCCCGAGTACAGGGGCTTGGATTGGAGCTAGAGAACTGGTTGGTGTGATTCGTGTTTTTGTATCTACCCATATTGCTTAGGTTACTGCAGTAGTGATGTAATGCTGAACATAATACAGTTGTGTAAATGAACTTACATAAAGTAGATGTTTGAATAGATCACCGCTACAGTAGATACTCCTGCCCACCATCCCACTTTTGTTGTATGTATAAGCCATTCTAGTTACCATGGTATGGATTTGTGTTTATATCTGTGTGTAGTTATGGATATATATATTTATTTGCATATATATAGGTTTTTATATCTATTTTACTTTTCATAACATACCATGCTATTCTCAGGGCACTAACTTCCCCCTTTTTATGGGAACCAAGCTCTGAAGTGCTTGACACCCAAACATTCCTATTTATAATCTCTGGTCAAGCTTGTCAATAGTTTGGGTGTGTGAAAGGTGCCTTAAAGCTTTGAATAGTAGCCATCTGGGGTTATCCTTAGCAAGAATAACCCATACACCTTAAGGTACTGCAGCACTGATTTATTCAATTTACTTTTAAGGTAAGTTCACTAATGGTCATTTACCACCAGTAGTAATAATAAACAGAAAGGACAAAATTAACAAAGGTGACATTGCTTACAGTGGAATTAAAATTAAATGTAAATATTTGATCTCCCAATTCCCTGCTTATACTTATCAAGGGAACAGTAACTTGTCATAAATTGGGGATGCAGTGGTCATTAGCCTAGTACACACCTATGAACCTATAAAACAATAAAATATGGAGACTTAAAAACAGGAGAAGCCTTGCCTTTGTTGTCTGATCAGACTGTGGCTGGCACCCCCTGCCTAGCATCGCTGATATGAACATTCATGGGAGGTAGTGACTCCCTTCACTATTCACAGGAATGACAAATGTTAAGTTGTCTATCTCGCCTTCATTCTTGCTGGATGGGTTCTCTAAAGCTCGAGAGTTGGTTCCACCGGCTCGAGGCTCCCCTTATATCCCACAATGCTAGGCGAGAGTTACCTCAGATCTCGTTTGCCGCTACAGCTTCGAGGTTGGTTTTCTACCGGTTCCTGGTAAGTTTTAGCTTTTTCTATAAAAAGTTATTCTTGTTTCCCCTTTTTTAGTTTACTTATACCTAAATTAGTGTAGTTCATTAAACTCTATCCCCGAACCTCCTTTTCTACCCGTTTCTTGTCAAAAGAACTTTTAGTTCTTCCCTTGGGCCTTAGGCCTTCCCTTCCCTAGGGAGTGTTTGTGTAAGGGAGTGTTTCTGTAGTGTATTATTGTACTTATTTTTATTATATTTTTACTATAATTGTGTTTTTGACAGGGTATAACTGGTGTGTTTGAGTGTGTGTTTGTGTTCACCAGTTAGGCTATGTCTAAAAACAAAGGTCTCGGATTCAAGAAGTGTGATGCGTGCTGTCAGAAAATGTCTCTGACAGACGCTCACACTGTCTGGGGCCTTTGCACCTGCAGGACTCCTGTGCTGTCTGCCATGGCTTCAGCCCCAGGGTCCTGCAGGAAAGAAAAAACAAGCTCATTTTGAGAGGCTTGTTGAAGCCTGAGGATTCCCTGTCTGTCTCAACAGGGAAGCCCTCCAAGGCATCGAGGTCTTCGGCTCCGGCTTCTGAGCCGAGACCTCAGGTTGTTCAACCTTTGCCTTTATCGGCTCCGACTGGAGCCGATAAGATTCAGTCCACAGTTTCTGTGGCTCCTCGGCTCGGCTGGAGCCGAGGTTATCGAGTACCCGTGTCGGCTCCGACAAGATCTTGAGCCGACAACCAGAAAGAGGTCCAGGTCACCTTCTCTTGGCTCCGTTCATTCGGCTCCAGGTTCTCCCCTGCTGTCTGAACGGAGCCAAAGGTCTCATTCCTCTAGGTCATCGAGGTTGTCCGATCATGACCTTCAGAGGGTGGTGAGTCGACTACTCAAGTCTGAGGCACTGGCCCAGATGCTTCAAAGCCCGACTCATCAGTCGGTGCCTGTCCCGTCCATCAACTCCTTCCTCCTTCGACTCTCTTGAGCTCGGGCGGTCGTGTCGGAACCGAGACTGTGGTCACCGGAGCCGAGACAATTGTCTTTTTCTTCCATGGAGGAATCTCGGCCGGACTTCCCTCGTCGGCTCGAGGGGTGAGTGGCATCGGACCCTTGTCCGACCCCTCTCCTCTCGGTGGTGAGTTCGGCTCCGACATCGGCCTCGAGCCATCACTGTCGGTGCCGAGGGGTCTTTAGCTCCTCGGGCGGGGACCTCTGGCTCTGCCTGACAGGGGTGCTGGTCATGCGGAGTGTGTTAGAGCCTGGCTCTACTCCACAGTCGGCTCCGTCAGCTCCCTCTATGCTGCCTCAGGGTAAGTCGACTCACTCCCTCATCCCGGACCGCAGAGAGCCAGCTCCTCAGGAGCCCCTGTGGGGATTTCATCCTCTTGGCCTCTCCTGATTTGGCAGAAGAGCCCCTCGGAAGAGGAAGTGCAAGAGGAAGCACATTGACTCACCTGAGTCTATCACGTCCGACACAGATCTGGATGATTCTGAGGGTTCCCCGTTCCCCTTCTGAAGATGTCTCTTTGCAGACATTCTGGAGATCCTTAAACAGAGGGAAATTGGCCAGCCCTCAACCCTTTCTGTGTATCTTGAGGCGTTTGGCTCTCGTCCTTCCACCTCCTGGGTGTCCCCCTTCGACCCCCTCATGCAGGTGGTTGCTAAAAGGCATGGACGGCTCCTGATTCAGTGGACCCCACTCCCAGGAGACCCTCCAAATTCATCACAGCTCCAGCAGACAAGGAATTTTATCAAAAGGAGTCTCTGTGGATGCTATGGTGGTAGCTGCCGCCACAAAGAAGGAACTGGCTGATCCTTCAGTGCCTGTCCATCCACCTAACAAGGAATCTAGGTCCATGGATAGGTGCAGCGGATGTTCTCCTCAGCGACATTTACTATCGCTGCTGAATTACCTGTGCCATTTCACTCGTCTTCAAAGGGACTTGATCAAAGGTGAAATGTACAACTGCGGGTTTCAAGAAAAATGAACACGCAGCTGGCTATCCTTAATTCTATTTCCAACTCCTCCATGCGCCTCCTCTCTTATGCGGCCGATGGAGCGAGCAGAGCAGGAACAGGGGTAGCCTTACGTAGGCCCGCCTGGATGCGGCTATGCAATTTTGGAACCTTTCAAGGCGTCTTTCACAAACTCCCTTTGATGGATCATCTTTTTGGTCCACAAGTGAAAGAAACCCTGACTAGGTGCGAGACAGATGGCAAGACCCTTTCTGCCGTGAGTCCGTTTTCCACTCCTTCTAGGCCTTACCCCAAAGGCCAGAAGGGGAAGATGTGGTTCCATAAACAATCTCAAGGGACTTAGCCTGACGACAGAGTCGGTTCCCGCCAGAGGCAGAGGGGAACAACAATGGTAGGCGCCGCCCCTAGAGGCAGAGGGGTCCAGAACCAGGGCAATCGAGAACTTCCGATAAGCCCTTTCAGCATCCCTGAGGTGTTGTCTGACTGCCCTTCTTGAGGCAGTCGGGGAAGATTGTCACTGTACCCAGAAGCCTGGCTATCCTTGACACAAGACAAATGGGTACAGTCCATCATTTCGAAGGTTATTCTATCCCCTTTCTTCGTTTTCCAAGTCAATCAAAAATCCCTTCCAGATGTTCCACCCGCTCAAAGGGATATAGCAGCTTTGGAAATTTCAAAACTGCTTGCAAAAGAGCTATTCAGCCAGTGCCAGCAGACCAACTAGGATCCGGAATCTACTCAAGGTTCTTTTAGTTCCAAAGAAAACAGGGGACTGGAGACCAATTTTGGATCTCAGCATCTTGAACAGATCGGTCAAGAAAACAAGATTTCGGATGGTCACGCTGCAATCCATTCTTCCCCTGTTGGGAAAAGGAAACTGGATGTGCTCTATAGACCTTCAGGACCTATCACATAAAAATGAACAGGCGCTCCAGAAGATTCCTCCGCTTCAGGCTGGGAACCAGTCACTTTCAATTCAGGGCCCTGCCCTTTGGTCTCACCACTGCCCCCGGTGTTTACCAAATGCATGGCAGTGGTAGCTTCTCACCTGAGACGACAAGGATTCCAGGTGTTTCCATATTTGGACGACTGGCTCCTCACAGCTCCCACCAAGCATCTCCTTTTGATGGCCAGAGATTACACTTTTCGCGTCTGTCAAGAACTGGGTATCTCAATAAATTAAAGTCTGTTTTGTCGCCTTGTCGTACTATTACCTACATAGGCAAATTTAGATACTGTAAACATGACTGCAACACTAACGAACCAAAGGATATCAGACATTCAAAATTGGTGTCTCTTCTCAACAACAACAGAGCCAAAGCCAGGTTAGTTCTAAAGTGTTGGGAATCATGGCAGCCATACCTCTCCTCCCATTGGCCAGATACCACATGCGGATCCTTCAGTGGATGCTTTTTCTCAATGGTCATACCAGGAACTTCCAATGTCTCACACCATTATGATCACGCAGGCGTGCAAAAGGCATCTCCTGTGGTGGCTCTCTTCCGCCCAGCTCCTGTTGGGAGACCATTTGTTCCACCTCCTCCGGTTGCTACTCTGACAGCGGATGCCTCCCTGATCGGGTGGGGCATTATCAGGGCAGGACAGTCCAGGGCACATGGCAACCAAACGAATGCCACTTGCACATAAATGTTCTGGAGATGAGAGCAGTGCTTTTAGCGTTGCAAGCCCTTCAAGACTCTCTTCCCTTGGGAACGATTGCAATCCAGACAGACAATATGTCTGTAGTGTGGTACATCAACAAACAAGGCGGAACCAGATCATACCCTGTGTGAAGCACTCAGACTGTGGCAATGGGCGATTTCTTCTCAGCGTTTTCTGATAGCAACGCACATCCCCGGGAAGTTCAATCACATTGCGGACAAGTTGAGCAGAGCTATACTCATGCCTCAGAAGTGGTCTCTGAAAGACTCTGTAGTGAGAGAGATATTTCTCAAGTGGGGTCAGCCTTGCTGCGATCTTTTGCTACTCCCCAAAACAGCAAGTGCAGAGTACTTCACTCTATTCCCTTTACCAGGCCAACCCAGCAGGGGCGGGCGAAGTCAAGTTTGGCCCGGGGACTTCTGTATGCATTTCCTCCTTTCCCACTGATCTCTCAAGTAATACAGAAAGCTATCGCTCAGAAGGCCTCATTGATCCTCATTGCTCCTTACTGGCCTCGACAAGTGTGGTTCCCCTTTCTACATCAATTTCTTTTGGGCGACCGTGGAATCTGGACCTAGTTCCAGATCTTTTGATCCATCAGTCGGGTCAGTTTCATCGCTCCCTCCCTCTCTGAACCTCACTGCTTGGTTCCTCCACTTCCAACCGTAGCCAGGCTTCCTCAATTATCTCACTCTGTTAGAGATATTTTGATAGCTTCCCATAAATCTTCCACTCGAAGATTTATTTGAGTAAGTGGAAACGATTTTCATATTGGGCACAAGGAAAGGGCGTAGATCCTTTCACGCTTCCATCCAACTAGTCCTCGATTTTCTTGCTGAACTCTTCCATGCAGGTTCATCTCCATCTACTCTTAAGGTTCAATTGGCAGCTATTTCTAATTTCCATGTGGGTATTTCTGAATCTGCCCTAATGTCCCACAAACTCTGCAAAGCCTTTTTGAAAGGAGTTTTCTTCTCAGACCTCCTGTAAGAAATCCTCCTTCTCCTTGGGACCTAAATTTAGTTCTTGCCTCTTTGATTCTTTCCCTTTCGAACCTGCAGCTTCATGTTCCTTAAAGTTATTGTCATGGAAAACTCTCTTTCTGGTGGCTATCACATCAGCTAGAAGAATTTCAGAACTTCAAGCACTCAGTTGTCGTTCTCCTTACCTTGTGTTCATAAGGACAGAGTTTCCTCTGAACTAACCCGTCCTTTTTGCCTAAGGTGGTTTCAACATCAAATCTAAACCAATGCATTGACCTCCCTGTCTTTTTCCGGAGTATTCAAATAGGTCTGAACAAAATTACACTACCTGGATGTTCATCGTCAATTAAGGTACTACTTGGACAGGACAAACTATTCAGAAAATCTGATCAGCTGTTTGTCTCCTATGCGGGAAAGCAGAAAGGGACTTCAGTTTCAAAGGTATCTTTATCCAGATGGCTAACATCTCTGATTACCCTTGTTTATGAGATTAGACACCAAAACTGCCTAATAAACCTAAAGCCCATTCCACCAGAGCTTTGGCTACTTCTCTAGCCTTCCAAGACAGACTGCCTATTGACACCATTTGTGCAGCGGCTACTTGGGCTACTCCTCACACTTTTATTTCCCATTATAAGTTGGATTTAGCTTCTAGGCATAGAGCTAATTTTGGTTCCACTGTTCTCAGGAGTCTGTTCCGTTAGGCCACCGGGACAAGGTGCTAGGGGCGGTCCCATCCAGCAAGAATGAAGGCGAGATAGACAACTTAACATATAGAAGTTATGTTCTTACCATAACGTTCCATGTTAGTTGTCTTCTTCTCGCCTTCTTCTTGCGGTCCCCCTCCTTCCCCTGGCCTGGACAGACCTAGAGGAGTTGTGATCGTGACCTCTCTTTCTACCACCTCTTTCTTAGCCATATGCTATTATGCATATTTCTTGTTTCAGGATGTAGGTCACCCTTCTTCTACCTGTTGTTAGAGGTGGACTCTGTTATAGTTATTCTGTTTTATACTGTTACTATCATAAGCTGGGGTTAGCTTACAAACGAGATCTGAGGTAACTCTCCTACTCGCATTGTGGGATATAGTGGAACCAACTCTCGAGCTTTAGAGTGGCAACCCATCCAGCAAGAAGAAGGCGAGAAGAAGACAACTAACATGGAACATTATGGTAAGAACATAACTTCTATTTTTTTTCACTCAGTTTATCTTTGTAATATTTTTCTCAGCTGATTGAGGACAAGCAAGAGTTTTGCCTAGCCAGTCTTTTCAGGGATTTGAACCATTCACACATCTACTCTTATAGTGAATACCTCACAACTTTGTTCATTTTTAGAAGTCTCTTGTTGCACAAACTGGTTTCCTTTATTCCTTTCCCGAGTTGGGGATTGCCATGTTGATTGCGTTCTTCGTAAGAATTAGTTCATTCCTTTTTTTTTCAACTTCATTATGTGGACTGTGTTGCCTGTTTGTTTTCTTTGGACTCTAGTAGTAAGATTGGCGATAGTACAGAAGACTACAATTTATACCCCACTTTCCAGTGAATGCTGATGTAAGTTGATGAATGGTCCTCACTAAAGATGGTACCAACAAGAAGAACAAATTAAATAAAATGGGAAGCTGGAGGTTATCAGTCATGCATATTGCACTTGCAGTGATTAGTACTTGTAAGAATGAACATCATTCAGGAAAAGCAGCACTATCTTTTGCAAAGGGATATGTGGGCATGAGTAGACATATAAGAGGTACTAGGGAATCGTACAAGTTGTGTTACAGCTGTATTTCAGACAATTTCTCAAAGAGAAACTATGCAAGTATGTAAAGTACTTATCATATAAAGTGCAGTAGCATTTAGCCTGATAATTATCTTCATATTGTAACAGTCTTGCATAGTTTATGTGTCATTTATTTTCCTGTAGGGAGTATGCATTACCAGCTGAAGTACTCAGCCGAGACCTGGAAACTGAGCTATCTCTACCTCATCATTTCATATGCATCCATATTATACTACTTTCCTACAGTATTATTGTCATCATCTAATTTTTGTGCATTGTATGTTGCTTTATGATAGAGAATCCTTTAACAGGTCTTTTGCCTTGGCAATGCTTTTCACATTCTTTATAACTGTTGTGTGGAAGGTGCATAGTGCACATGATCTTAGCCAAAAGGCTATGATGTGATCTGCAGATTTCTTGTTTAGCAAAGATTATTAATGCTTTTCACATTCTTTATAACCATCATGTGTTAGGTGCACATTGCACATGATCTTAGCCAAAAAGCTATGATGTGATCTGCAGATTCTTATTTAGCAAAGATTTGAAATGCTTTACACATTATTTATAACTATCACATGGAAGGTGCTCATTGTATATGATCTTAACCAAAAGGGTATGATGTGATTTAGCACAGCATAGATTGTTGTTTAAAGTGGTAGATAAGTTAAATCATTAATTCTTTTTAAAATGAGGAATTGATTTGGGACACGTTTCTTTACTTAAGTGAATTTCATCTTATACCAGATTGTCTGTGTGTTGTTGTTGTTTGTCTTTCGGCTTTTCCCGGTTAGGGGTCACCACTCTGGTCCGCTAATGATTGGCAGTTGGTTTTTATGGTGTCGAGTTACCAGCCCGACGCCCAACCTTCAATGAAGGCATGCCCATTCAACACATGTCTTTCGAATGCCCACTCAACCACGGGGAGGACATGCAGTCTCCACACAGAAGACACTCCCAACCCAAGCCGAGAATCAAACGGGAGAACCTCATGCTGTGAGGCAACAACGCTACCGCTGCACCACCGAGGAAGACATTGTCTTTGTGCATTTTTTATATTTTATGAGTAAAGCAGAACATTCTTAACCCAGACACTCCCCATACACTGGAATAGACTGCCCATTCATGTCAAGCAGAGTGCCTCTTTGGCTGTCTTCAAAAGGAACCTTGATGATTGGATGGGAGAAAGGAAATTCACCCTGGGGATCATGTCCATCGCCCTGCTAGACAGGGATCCAGGGAAGTAAATAGTGTGGGAAGAAATAGCCAGGGAATTGTTATGGCTAGGCTTGTATAGGCCCTATGGCTGATAGCCTAGTACCAACCTATGAACCTATGTAAAAGCAACCTTTAAAGCAGTAAAACTGCAACACCAGGAAAACATCAGTTTGGGACAAGAATGTGATATAAAAGAAACTGAGCAACAAGGAGTGTGTCAAAGGAAAAAACAACTTCAAAAAGATCAATACACGGCAGGTTCAGGTTAAGGCACTGTAATCTTGCTGCAAGGAGACAAAAACGTGCTAATACAGAGTTTGTCTAACTAGAATCAGGAAGTGAAGCCATTCTTATACATTTCTTAGAAGACATTGCCTACTAAGCTGACGTAACAAATCACAAGTTCTTACAATATTATTTCATAGCAGCTGTTTGTCCATGATTTTCTGCTGACACTGTCAAGTTTATGAAAAAACTTCCTAAGAAAAACAACATGTCCTTGGAGACCACCAGTTAGATACAACTTCTCACTATGTGATGTTACCATTCAAGGTACTATGGCTAATTTGAGCACAAAGCAAGTACAGATTATAGTTCATTTCTTCAAGCAGACTTTGTTCAAGTGTATCTATCTTTTTCTGCAGCTGTGCATGTTCTCATAACACGAACAGAGCTGATTGTTCAAGTTCAATAACGTTATAGAAAACAGTATTGTTCTATTCATTATTTTCCTGACCTAGCAGATAATCACCTGCTTCTCAATAAATTTCCAAAAGGCATAAACATGAATTTTGCTGTGCTAGCAAATACTAGGTCAGAGAGCATCTTGCAGTTTCAGAAAGCATCTCGAAGTTTCATACAAAACTAAGCTGTACATAAAATAGAATGAAATGCGTTAACCCTTTTAGCTTCTAATAAGCACTAAACACATACATTAATACATATTTTTCTGACATTTCCCCCCTGTTAGTACTTTTTATTCTATTTTCAAAAGCGTAAACAGTTTGCTTTTTCTCCTAACCTCTTCCGTTCAGAATTTGCAGTTAAGAGAGTCATTCAGTTTAAACTTATGAAAGTGTTTCATTTTTCAACAGTTCTTCAAATTTGGTACTTTGATGCAAAGTCTCAGAAACTGACATGTCTATAAAATCTTTAATTAATCTTTTCATGCAGGGAATACCACAACAAACACACACTCCTAATAGGAGTAATCCCACACAAATGGCAATCAGGATGTTCATTAGGATGGTACCCCACCCCCTCAAAAAATTCTGGAAAAAATCCGTCAGTGGGTTGGGGCCTGTTTGGTCATGGCCGACACTTGCTGAATTACCTCAAGGTGGTTGTCTATCTCATGCTGGTTGTCAGGAATATACGAACAGCACTCCTTTTTATTAAAGCGCAAGTACCGCCTTTCGCCGCTAGGGTGAAATCGAGAGCCATGCGGTTTTGAAGCACCACAATTCTCATAGCGTTCAGTTCATCAGTTACTAATTTGAGAGCAGAAAAAGTTGCATTGCTCATTACTACGAGAAGTTTGGACAGTTTTTTCAGCTCTCAAATCGATTTTACTGCGCCATATGCAGGAGCTATACCTGCCCATGATATAATAGTGTCACTCAGGTCCATGTGTGTCAGTTTATCTTTGTTTTTTACGGAGTTATGGTTTTTCCAGCCTGCTTCGATTCGTCCCACTAGATTCTCAGGTTTCTTGATTGGATTTCCAGGTTCCTTGGTGACCTCTCTGACATTTCGAATTCTTCCTCGAGGCAAAACTGCAGTGTGTCATATGGCCGGAACGAGGTAACCCAAAAAACAACTGCCGGACCAATTCTCAAGTAACCATTTGTATGCTTTTTTCCCACACACAAAATAACAATCCTCTACTTTAGTATTAATATATACTTGCCCTGCATGAAACATTTTTCTATCAATGATAGATAGTTGCTTAAAAAGAACAGGATTATGTTGTACTTATTAACTGTTTTGTGCATTGATTCAAGAAATGAGTCATAGTTTGTATCACAAATAGAACCTGCATTATTAGCTTTGGTATAACATTGTAAGGAACAGTCACATTACAATTGCTCCAACCCACCTGAACAGTATTATTTTTGTAAAAACACACAATTCCCTTTTGTGTAACAGCAGGTACAATGCTATTTTGTCTTGTGATTTTACAGTCGTAATATGAAAAATCAAATTTTCCCAGGTCTCATTGACCCCTAGGGGACAGCAGTCATTAATAATCCCCCGTATGCTGTTGGTATAGCTGTACAAACCCAACAATTTGAAACATTAAAAGTCTCAGCATACACATGTTTGATCACTTGATAAGTGTTAAAGTTTGGATGCCAGTCTATGAGTAATGCATCATGTTTATTCATTTCAGCTCGTGTGGCTGGAAAAAGGACAGGCCACAGCAAAAAGATTATAGTTAACAGAATGATCATGCAATACTTCTGAGGTGTTCTGCATTCCTATTTGCTCCATATCTGGTCATTCTGTTCTTGTTGTGTAACAGTAACAAGTTTTTTGTCCAGTTCAAAGTTTTTAACCAGTTTACAGTGTGTCAGATGAATCCAGGACGCTCGCTCTGCGATCTTGACTGCAGTGGGTGTTGACAGTAGCACTTGGTATGGCCCTTCCCACTTTGGTGACGTCCAATTCTTCTCCTTTCCGGTTTTCACCCAGATCCACGTGCCTGGGACTACTGCTGTTTCCGATGGTCTGGTTTGTTCTTTATCTGAAACAGAATTTAACTGCAAAAGTTGTTTATTACTTAGAAGTCATCTCATATATTCTGCGCGTGAACTGTCGGCTTCCTGGTCTGTAGGCATGAGAGGTTTCCACTGAGGTATATAATATGCCCTCCCAAATAATTTTTCAAAAGGAGTTAACCCCTTTGCATTTGGAACAGTTCTCATGCTCAACAGTGCCAGAGGCAGGCAGTACACCCAATTTTTTTGTGTCTCACTAATTAACTTCCTAAGTTTACTTTTCAAAACCCCATTATGCCTCTCTACTAGTCCTGCAGATTGTGGATGATATGCACAATGGTTTTTCAAAGAAATTCCGAAATATCGGCTCAACTGTTGTATAGTTTGATTTACAAAGTGTGTGCCATTGTCACTGTAGATCTTTTCCGGTATGCCAAATCTAGGAATAATTTCCCTAACAAGAATTTTTGCAACAGTAGCTGCATCTGGATTTTTGGTCGGAAAAGCTTCCACCCATTTGGAAAACATATCTATAATGACAAGACAATACTTTTTATTTTCGCATTTGTTCAGTTCTATGAAATCCATACAGATAGTATGGAACGGGTACGTTGGTACAGGGAAACTCCCTTGCTTAGGCTTCAATGCCCCTTGTGCATGATGCTTATTACAAACATGACATGTCGCACAAAAATTTTTAGTGTAGTTTATAAATCCATATGTTGTGAATACTCGATTCACTAACTGTACCATCCCCCCTGTTGAGACTTGGCACTGCCCATGGCTCAACAAAGCTTCATATCTAAACAAATTAGACGGCAAAATCGTTTTTTCTTCTTTGGAGATGTACAGCCCTTTTTCAAGAATTGCTCCTCGTTTTATTCATTTCTGTTTTTCTACATTCGTAGTAAGTGTCTACATTGTTTTCAACATTTCTACATCTAAAATCTTAGAAGGTTGTAATTCCTCACTCAAGAGAAATATTTCTGAAGCTGAAGCTGCCTGCTTTGCAGCTGTATCAGCTCTCGCATTACCTTTTGAAATCCTATCCTGTTGCTTGGTATGAGCTACGCATTTACAAATAGCTACTTTTTGAGGTAACTGAATAGATTCTAACAAATCTAAAATAAACTGCGCATGATTAATCGGTTTGCCAGTAGATGTTAACATTCCTCTATTCTTCCACTGTTGTGCAAAAACATGTACAGTAGAAAAAACATACTGGCTATCAGTAAAAATGTTTACACATTTACCCTTTGCCAAGGGACATGCCCGTGTCAAGGCAATCAGTTCTGCTGCTTGTGCAGATAAGTTGTGTGGTAAAGACTTTGCTTCTAAAATCTCAGTATCAGAAACTACTGCATACCCTACTATGTTCTGCCCTGTAGGACCCCTTCTGCATGAGCCGTCCACATAATATGTCACCTCAGCATCATTCAAGGGAACATCCATTAGATTTTTTCTAGACAGTGTCTTTTGCTCAATCTCCTGCAGGCAGCTGTGTGGTGTGCCGTCCGCAGGGGTTGGGAGCAAGGTAGACGGATTCAAAGTTGTACATCGTTCAATTGTCTTATGAGGTTGGCTGAACAGTATAGTCATACAGGAAATATGTCTAGCAGGAGAAAGATATGCTACTTTTTCTTGCAGTAAAATAATCGCGACTGCATGGGGCACTCTCAATGTGAGAGGGTGGAACAACACTACTGAGGCTGAAGCCTGTATTGCCATTGCAGCTACGACTACTGCTTGTACACAGTGGGGCAGGGATCGCGCCACTGGGTCCAGCTGTGATGAATAGTAAGCTATGGGGCATTGTTTGTCCCCATGTTGCTGTGTTAACACTGATGTCATATAACCTTGCTTACAATCTACAGTTTGGAAAAAGCGTTTATGATAGTTTTGTAATCCTAAAACTAATGAGGATGCTATCAATTGTTTTAGTTTGCAGAAAGCTGATTCTGCTTCTGGTGTCCATTGTAATAAATCTTGTGCTGCCATAGGCTTCTTGTATATCAAGTTGGTCATTGGAGCAGACTCCAAGGCATAGTTCGGAATCCAACTCCGATAGAAATTAGTCGTACCCAGGAAGGACATTATTTCCTTTTTGGTAGTTGGTTTGGGTGCTTGTAAAATTGCTATTTTTCTATCTTCATCTAATGTTCTGCCTTCTTTGGATATTACATATCCCAGGTATTTAACCTGCTTTTTCCAAAGCTGCAACTTGTTCTTGTTTACTTTATGTCCTTGAGTGGCTAAAAAATGTAATAATGCTATGGTATCTTCTTTGCATTCTTGCTGGGTGGGGGCTGCCAGCAGGATGTCGTCTACATAAAGTAAAATCTGACTGCCTCTCAGTGGGGTAAATCCCAAGTTGCTTGCCATCTCTTGTGAGAATATTGTTGGACTTTCACAATATCCCTGTGGTAGTCACGTGTATGTATACCTTTTCTCCTGAAATGTGAATGCAAACCAATGTTGGCTGTCAGGGTGTATCGGTATCGAAAAGAACGCATTGCTAATATCTACCACAGAAAAATACTTCTGTTGAGGCTTCAAATTATTCAATAGGGTGTGTGGATCTGGCACCGTAGGTGCTCTAGGTATTACTGCGTCATTTACAGCTTGTAAATCTTGGACCATACGCCATTCTCTGTTTGCTCTCCTGACAGGAAATAAGGGTGTGTTTCATGGTGAATCGGGAGATTCTACCAGTACTCCTTCCTTAAGTAAAGCTGCTATTATAGGTTTGATTCCTACTTCTGCATCTTTTCTTAAAGGATACTCTCTCTTCTGTGGTCTAAATGCTGATTTTGGCGTGATAGTAACTGGTCCTGCTGTACGAATGAGTCCTACATCTAATTTTTCTGTTGACCAGAGAGTTTCTGGTATGCTCCATAAGACATTCTCTTCCTCTTCTAGTAAGAGTGCTAATCAGCTGTCCTTGCTAGACTGCAAGTGTACAGCTGGGTGTGTCTGTGTTTTCCAATTTAACTTCTGCTTCTGTACTCCCTGTTCTGACAGTTCTAACTCCGTCTGTTTTTTCCACTTTGTGACTTATTCTCCTAGGTCTGCCCATTTTACATTCTTGTCCTTAGTCAAACTAACATGTGGTAATCGATTAGATTTATAAAGTGCAAAGAATTCCTGGGGCAATGAACAGCTAACTACACTGTTTCCTTCTGTGTCCCAGTACAGATTACGTAATACTAATCTGTTTGCATGGTTTCTAAACAGTTCTTGCTTATATTCCTTATCAGGTCCTGGTGTGCTACAATAATACAGAGTACAGTGCAACAAATGCTGTTTATCAGTGTCAAAGAAGGGGGACTTACTGATGGTTACGTTCATCAGCTCTTCGGTTACTGCCCCTGGACCAGTCGTGACCAAGTCCTGGCTGTACCAATAAAATGTTTCGCCCTCCGGTCGCACTACAAAAGTATCCATTTGTCGCTGTGCTTCCATACCCTGCATAGTTGGAACTACTGCTATGCCAAATATCTGCATACGATCTCTGCCCAAAAGGTTTACTGGGCATTTTGCAGAAACAACAATTTTGCTTTTCTGGGTCATCCCTGAAACGGGGTCACTTATTGCTATGTTATGGGAGAGCAACTCCCGATACAGCTGTCCATTAGCTGCTTTTACTAATATGTAATCGAGTGATTCTGAATTTTCTGGTAGTTTGGAAGGATGTATCAGGGTCCGCGATGCCCCTGAGTCACACAGAAATTTAACTTCCCTCCCCTCTACCAGACGTGTAACTTCCGGTTTCGTATCTACTAAGTAGAGCTCTAGGCTCAATAATGCTAAGTCTAAAATTTCACTTTCTTCACTATCTGCGATTTCCTGCACTTCCTGTATTTCTTCTGTCACATCCTCTACTCCCTCTATCACACTTGCATTTGTCTTTTCTTGGTTATTCCCTTTTAGTGATTCTTGACCATCATATAGTCAGTCCTCACCCTCCTTATCTTCCATGGCTACCTTCTTGTTTTGCTTGCAATCTCTTGCTAAATGTCCCTTTTTTCCGCACTTAAAACATTCACCCCTTTTCTTTTTCTCTTCAAACTCTTCTGACCGCTTATCAGATTGTTTGTTTCCCTGGGCATTTTTCTTGCCCTTTTTCCCGGACTGTACTACATAAACTTCTGCTCCATCTTCTACAGAAAATACTTGGACTTTTTTTTTCTTTTTACTGTTAAAATGCTTTTCAGCATGTCTAGCATATTCAAGTAGTGACTGTAATCTACTTGTACGATGGTGTACCATGTGCTTTGTAATAAAGCTGCTTATAGGCAAAATACTGCCTTTTAAAAATGCATTCTTTAGCTGCTGCTCATATGGGGAATCATGTGTTTGGTCTTTAGGTATCTGCATTCCACAATGGTTATTAAAACATTCTTATAATCTAGCATAATATCTGTCAACAGTTTCACCTTCTTGTTGGATGCATTGATTAATGCAAGTCCAGTCTGCCCTAGGCTTCCATTTCTCAGAGATTCAGTCTGTAAGACCATTTACTCTGTTATCCAGCTCTGCGTTGCTATGTGGGAGTGGCTTGTGTACTGCGTCACGGGGATTCCAGTTGCCACTGATCATGTTCCAATTTGTCTAACTACTTTTTTTACTTCTTTTCCATTTAAATGATAACTTAACCACATGCCCTGTAAGTCTTCTAAAAATTTTTTTAAAATTAACTTTTGGATGGGGAATTCCCTCTGTGGCTTTCTGGATGTCTTCTGGTGTCCATGGTCTATATACCAGGAGAGTTGGGTCCTGCCCTTCCTGTCCTGCCTGAGGATTTGGTACTTCTATGAGCGGACATATCTCTTCTTCACTTATAGCTTGTGAATGTTTGTTCATTTGATATAACTCAATATCCCCTCTTAAGTTACGTGTTCAATACCTAGTCTCGACGGGATCTCTGACAAACGGTCTTGGCTTCGCGGGGACAGCTGGGTATAGCGGAGGTGGACCAGCTTGTCCACTCGCTTCATATTCTGGTAAGGGAAGAGGAGGGGGCGGAGGGGCTGATGCTATTACCAAATTATTGTCCTCTTTATCTAGAAACATTGCTTTTGAATTATTACTCTTTTGTTCCCTACGGTTTGCTTCCTCAATCCACCTGTGTGCCTGAGGAATGCCTAATTGACGTTGCTTTTTTACCTGACCTTTTGCGTCGGTTTTAAGCTGCTTGACAAGTTTAGTAAGTGAGGATTTTTCTAATTTGCCATCAAATTCATATTTATTAACCCATTTTGTATAGTACCTAACATTGTCAGCACGCTGTAATTGCATATATTTTGCATCTTCAGTTAACGGCTGATCTTGGGATCTTTTTGTGCACTTATTTCCCATATTGTTCTAACTGTTAAAATGTTACGTAACCCTTCTTATTTTTACGTGGTACCACGATTTCTCTTTTTCACAGTTTATCTAAAATAACTGCCTACCTATTCTGTTTCCCTGATCTATGACAAGATTGCAATCTTCCTGTCCCTGACTTGTACACAAACAAATCTCCTGACAGATGATACAAATCAAGTCCCTGATCTAAAACAGAAAAAAGGTAAATTTCTCCCTACCTGAGCCTCCGTGATTGATCGTCTGGTTCGAGGAAAAAACGTTAACTCGTCCTCCAGTCGCAGATCAGAACAGTGGCTGGCCTCTTTTGAACGACAATTCAGTCGGAGGTCTTTCAGAGCAGAAGAACCGATGTGGTTTCTTTTCCGTGCGGTTTCATGCCACCTGGCCCATCTGACCTGAGGCGAAGTGAGAGTTTCCGGTCCGAAGGACCAATCTGTCAAAGGAAAAAAACAACTTCAAAAAGATCAATACATGGCAAGTTCAGGTTAAGGCACTTTAATCTTGCTGGAAGGAGACAAAAACGTGCTAATACAGAGTTTGTCTAACTAGAATCAGGAAGTGAAGCCATTCTTATACATTTCTTGCAAGACATTGCCTACTAAGCTGACGTAACAAATCATAAGTTCTTACAATATTATTTCATAGCAGCTGTTTGTCCATGATTTTCTGCTGACACTATCAAGTTTATGAAAAAACTTCCTAAGAAAAACAACGTGGCCTTGGAGACCACCAGTTGGATACAACTTCTCACTATGTGATGTTATCATTCAAGGTACTATGGCTAATTTGAGCACAAAGCAAGTACAGATTATAGCTCATTTCTTCAAGCAGTCTTTGTTCAACTGTATCTATCTTTTTCTGCAGCTGTGCATGTTCTCATAACACGAACAGAGCTGATTGTTCAAGTTCAATAACGTTATAGAAAACAGTATTGTTCTATTCATTATTTTCCTGACCTAGCAGATAATCACCTGCCTCTCAGTAAATTTCCAAAAGGCATAAACATGAATTTTGCTGTGCTAGCAAATACTATGTCAGAGAGCATCTTGCAGTTTCAGAAAGCATCTCATAGTTTCATACAAAACTAAGCTGTACATAAAATAGAATGAAATGTGTTAACCCTTTTAGCTTCTAATAAGCACTAAACACATACATTAATACATATTTTTCTGGCAGAGTGTATAAATATTTGGAAATTGATGAAGGATCAACAATAAAACATGAACAAATGCGAATAAAACTTAGTAAGGAATATTTCAGAAGACTTAAATTAATGCTGAAAACAGCAGTGACATCTAGGAACAAAATTCAAGCTATAAACCAATTTGCTCTTCCTGTCCTAACTTACAATTTTGGAGTGACTGACTGGCCCTAAAATGTGTTTGATAGATTAGATAGGAAAACAAGAAGGATACTTCGTGCTCACCAAATGATTTATAAAAATTAGTACATACCAAGGGTTCCCTATTAGATGATCGAAGACGCATTCTCTTGAATGCGTCTTGATCGAACTACCGAATGGCCCTACCAAATGGTGCACTGTTATAGTCATCCCTCTCCACAAAGAAGGAGTAACTACAGACCCTGGGAACTATTGCCCCATTAGCCTGATGAGTCTGATATGCAAAGCTATGGAACGCATCATTATAGACCTAATAAACAAGGATATTGGGAATCTCCAAATTCTGGATCCCACACAGTTTGGTTTTGTGAAGGGTAGATCATGCCTACTCAACTTGGTCGACTTCTTTAAGTCAGTCATCAGAGCTGTGGATGAAGGCAAAGTGGTTCATACAGCCTACCTTGATCTGGCCAAGGCCTTTGATACCATTCCCCACTCAGGAATCATAGAAAAACTCACTAAGCTAGGCATCAACCCCTATATCACTAGGTGGGTTGCTAACTGGCTTACGGATAGAATCCACAATGTGAAAGTAGCTGACTCCAAGTCACACTGCTGATCAGTCATGAGTGGAGTCCCACAGGGATCGGTCTTGAGTCCTTTCCTGTTTGGTGTCTACTTCAAAGAAGTCCAGGCCAACACAAAAGGACTCTGGCTGACAAAGTTCACAGACGATTGCAAGTTGGGAGCCATTATTAACTCCCCAAGTGATGTTGACATCCTACAGAAAGGCCTCACTGAGACCAACATGACCTTAAGTTCAATGCGAAAAAATGTGTTGTCATCCCGTTGGGAAAAACCCAGTTCCCATGACTTACCACATTGATGGTAGTCCACTGAACACAGAAGGCATTATAGGAGATCTGGGAACACAGGTTGACAGCAGCCTCTCTTTTGACCACCACATTGCCACCGTGGTCAGAAAGCCCTTCTGTGTGGCACATCTCATTACGAAGGGTTTTACATCCAGGAAAAAAGAGGTCATTGTGTCCCTCTACTCTTTCCTCATTAGGCCAGTCATTGAGTACAATGCCCCATTTGGCATGTACCTCACTGGACACCTGAAACAACTGGAGATGCCTCAAAAGTGCATCACAAAGAGGATCCTAGGCCTTAAACACTTGTGCTATATGGACAGACTCAAAAAACTCCATCTATTCTCTATCTCATATCGCCTACTTAGAGGTGATCTCTGCTTGACTTACAAAGCCATGTTTGACCCAGCTCTGTTAGAAATGCTACATCTAAAGAAATCCCAGTCCCGCCACACCACACACTCCAGAGGCTTCAACCTCATTACCACAATCAACAGAACGTTCTGGAGGGACAGGTTCATAACCCAGAGACTGCCCATGCTATGGAATAGACTTCCCATACATGTCAAACAGAGCACCTCACTGGCCCTCTTCAAGAGAAATTCACCCTGGGGATCACTCCAGTGGCTCTACTCAACAGAGGCACTGGGAACTAAGGTTGGGTGGCAGTATGCCAGGGTAATCCTATGGGCTAGGCTTGTAAAGGCTCCAGGGCCATTAGCCTAGTACACACCTATGAACCTATAAGGTGAAGGACCAGATGAGAAGGCAAGAAATGTGAAAAAAGCATAAATGTAGCTGCAAGTTTATAAAACCTCTGGAAGAACCTCATGTTGATTTGGAACGAACGCAGGAATGTTTGAGGAGAGGCGAATTCAAACCAAGAGATGAAAGGTTACTGGCGGCCCAAGATAGTGGGCTTACATACATGTTGGTTTACAAAGTCCATTGAACATGTGGGAGAAACAAACAAATGTATGATGTAAGAGGGTTCAATCTCGCCGTTTGTTCTTACACACGGGTTCGGAGCCGATCCTCGGCTCCGAGTCGGCCGCATAGCAAAGCTCTGCATCTTAGAGAAGCTCGAGACCAGGCTATATCCCACAATCCTCCCTGCCATTACTCAGATCTATTTTGCCGCTGCAACAGATCACATTGACGAGAGCTCGGACCAGAGAGATTTTTGTTATATTACAGATAAGATTCTTATCGTTCTTGTTTAAAAAGTTCTTAAAGTTAGTTTTTGATATAGTGCTAGTGTGTGTGTGTTATTATAGTTAATCCTGTAATATTCTTATAGGTTCCCTTTTGTGGCCTACCTCCTTTTTCCCACTTTATAGAGCAATACTTATATATATATATATATATATATATATATATATATATATATATATATATATATAAATATTTACTTAGTAGTTATTAGTTATTGTAGCTAGTGGTTTAAAATTTTTCCTAGTAGAGTGTCTTACTTCTACCGGTTATGTCAGAGAAAGCCAAATCCGGCTTTAAAAGATGTCAGTGTGGACAGAAAATGTCCATCACTGACAACCACGCTTCCTGCATTTACTGTCTTGGCCCTCTCCACCTACAAGAGGATTGCTCTATATGCCATTCCTTTAGCGGGAGGGTCATGACAGATAGACACAGGAAACTTATAGATAGGGGACTACTTAAGCCTGCCTTCCAGGAGGCTTTGGACAAATTGGACCAGGCTTCTAAGTCCTCGAAGGGGTCGAAGATATCGGAGCCCATGTCATCGGCTCCGAGTTCATCTTCGGTTGCTCACGGTTCCACAGACTTCGGGGCCGAGCGTCGAACGTTTGTCTTTCACTGAGCCCCAGGTCTTGGAACCGGTGTTGGAGCTACCGCCACCGTCCATTCTTCGGTCGGTGCCATCTTCGGCCCCTTCGACCCGATCTTCCAGACCGTTATCCAATACAGATGTGGATCGTGTCATGCAGAAACTCATGGAGAACATGGCCCTTTCCAAGTTGATTGCAGTTTCTTCCCAATTGGTGTCGAAACTAGAAGGCCTCCCTATATCTCCAACAGGTCCTCCTTCAAGACCCATCCAGTCTTCGGAGCCGGGAGAGGATGAGCCGATGATAGTGGAGCCCTCGGTGCTGAAACCGTCCATTGTACGATCGACACCATTGACTTCGACTCCTTCGGAACCTGTAGGTGAGTCGCGGAGCCGACGCTCTCTCCTCGGTTCCGGGACCGAAGGTTGTACCGACCTTTCGGTGCCGACTCTCCCTCTCGGGGCCTCGGCGCAGATTGGCTCGGCTCTGTCCTTGTGGTCGGGGCCCACGGCCCCCGTGTCTGGGATGCTTCCATGTTCTTCGGAACTGGAGGAGTCCTCTGCCTGGGGTTCAGGGGGTTTTGACCTTATGAGGAAGGTTTTGTCTGCACAGGCAACCACTTCATCGGAGGCGTCTTCACCCTCCCCTAAGGGGCCGCTTTCTGTTTCTGCCCCCACGACCCATCCAAAGCGTAGAGCACCATTGCCTCAGCCACCCCCAGAGGGTGCCCCCTGTTCCTCGGAGGCCTCACCGGAAGCCCCCTCCGATGAGGTTCCGAGGAAAAGACTGTGCAAGAGGAGGCACTTAGATTCCCCGCAGGAATCTATAACATCTGACACTGACTTGGATGAGGCAGAGGGGTCCCCATAATCCCCCTCTGAGGATGTCTCATTTGCGGACATCTTGGAGATCTTAAAACAGAGGGGTGATTGGCAGTCCCTAGCCCCCACTGAGGACGAGTCGGTGCTGCTGAAGGCTTTTGGGGCTCAACCTTCTACCTCCTGGGTTACTCCGCCCTTCGATGAGTTAATGGATTTGATTGCTCGAAGGGTGTGGGAGACACCGGACACAGTGGAACCGGTCCCTCGAAAACCGAGCAAATATATCACCGCCCCCAGGACAAGGTTTATCTCACCAAGGGAGTTCCGGTCGACGCTATGGTGGTGGCGGCGGCAGCCACTAAAAAGGAGATGTCTGAGTCTTCCTCTTCTGTTCATCCTCCTAATAAGGATTCTAGGACTATGGACAGATATGGGAAGCGCGTTTTTAGTTCGGCGACTTTTTCCATGCGTTCGCTAAACTATTTGACACATTTTACACGTCTGCAGATGGATCTCATCAAGGAGCTGGGAGATACCCTCCAGGGTAACACAGATGCTGCTGTTTCAGATAAGGTAACAGCACAGCTTAACACCCTTACCTCCATAGTGAACTCATCCATGAGGCTCATCTCGTATGCGGCTGAAGGATCAAGTAGAGCTGCAGCTTCAGCGATTGCTCTACGAAGACAATCTTGGATGCAGCTGTGCTCATTTGTGGAAGCCTTCAAGTCTTCCTTCGCCAACGCCCCCTTTGATGGTGCCACTCTCTTTGGGCCCAAAGTGAAGGAGACACTAACTCGGTGTGAGCAAGAAGGAAAGACTCTGTCTGCTGTCGAAGTCCATTGTTCCGCTCCAACTAGACCGTACCCCAAAGGGCAACGAGGCGGAAAAATGTGGTTCTGTAAAACTCAGGGATCTTACCAGGCCACACAGAGTGATGCCCCCTCCAGAGGCAGAGGGGGGGTAGAAATGGAAGACGTCGCCCCGGTGGCAGAGGGGGTCTGCAGAACCAAGGCGACAGGGATCCTGTCCCTGGTAAGCCTTTCCAGCACTCCTGCTCTGGAGGCAGTCGGGGGTCGCTTGGCTTTATACCCACAGGCCTGGCTAACTCTTACCTCGGACTCTTGGGTAAAAAGCATTGTAACCAGAGGATACAAAATCCCCTTCATATCAACTCCACTCCAACAAAGAAGGTTTCCAGATGTGCAACCCCATCTGCGAGGCCCAGCAGCAATAGAAATTTCAAAGCTGCTCGAAAAAAGAGTCATCCAACCAGTCCCGGCGGACCAAAGAAGATCCGGAACTTACTCAAGGTTCTTTTTAGTTCCAAAAAAGACAGGGGACTGGAGACCGATTTTGGATCTCAGCAATCTCAACACCTTCGTGAAGAAGGAAAAGTTCCGGATGGTCACGCTTCAGTCGATCCTTCCATTTTTACAGAAGGACGACTGGATGTGCTCGATAGATCTCAAGGACGCGTACTACCACATCAAAATGGCCAGACCGTCCAGAGATCACCTGCGCTTCCGGCTGGGAGCCAGTCACTTTCAGTTTCGAGCCCTGCCCTTTGGGCTCACCTCAGCCCCCAGGGTATTCACCAAATGCATGGCAGTGGTAGCGTCTCACTTGAGACGTCTAGGATTCCGGGTGTTTCCCTATCTGGACGACTGGCTCCTCACCACCACCACCGAGCGTCGCCTCATACAAGCCAGAGACTACACAGTCAACCTTTGTTTCCACCTAGGGATTTCCATAAACTTCAAAAAATCTGCCTTACTGCCCTCACAGCATATTTCATTCATCGGAGCAGACCTAGATACAGGTTTAACACTGGTAAAGCTCCCTCCAATAAGGGCTTCATCCCTCAAGGAACAGGTTCTTCTTCTACTGCAAAGCAGGAAAGCCCTGGCCAAACTAGTGTTGAAGGTTTTGGGACTCATGGCAGCGTCCCTGATTGCAGTTCCTATGGGGAGATTGCACATGAGGCTCCTCCAATGGCTGCTGTTCACGCAGTGGTCATTCCAGCAGTTACCCCTAGCGCACGAGATTCTGATAACAGATTCTTGCAAACGAGACCTCTCATGGTGGGTGTACAGTCAGGATCTCACTATGGGTCGTCCATTTGTTCTACCCAATCCGACGGCCACGATAACCACGGACACTTCTCTGATAGGGTGGGGGGGGGACTATTTCAGGGAAGAACAGTCCAAGGGGAATGGTCCAACATGGAGTACAACCTGCACATAAATGTTCTGGAAATGAGGGCGGTGTTCCTGGCGTTGCAACACTTTCAAACCCTTCTACCTCTAGGAACAGTAGCAGTTCAGACAGACAACATGTCTGTAGTCTGGTACATAAACAAACAGGGGGGAACCAGATCTTACCCATTATGCAGAGAGGCCATGAGAATTTGGCAATGGGCAGAGTCCACGGGTCGTTTTCTGATAGCAACGCACATCCCGGGGTCATCCAACGTCATTGCGGACAGGTTGAGCAGAGCCATCCTGTTACCTCACGAGTGGTCCCTCAATCCACAGGTGGCGGAAAGAATTTTCCGCAGATGGGGCCAGCCTTGCTGCGATCTATTTGCTTCCCCGATGAATACCAAATGCAGAAGCTGTTTTGCCCTTCTATCCCCTCTGGGGGATGTCTCCAGGGACGCACTGATACACGATTGGCCCCCGGGACTCCTATATGCATTTCCACCTACCCCCTTGATTCCCAAATTTCTTCAGAAAGCCAGGAACCTGGAAAGGACAATTATACTCATAGCCCCATTCTGGCCTTGACAGATATGGTTCCCCTTTCTTCGAGCCCATCAAACAGAGGAAACGTGGATCCTGGACCCAGTACCAGATCTACTGACCCATTCGTCGGGAGTTCCTCACCCGTCTCTTCTATCCCTCAAACTAGCAGCTTGGCTGCTCCACTTCCCTGCCTAGCCAGGTCTGATCTACTTTCTCCAGCAGTTCATCGCATTCTGGTTGCCACTCATAAAGCTTCCACTACAAAACTCTACAGGAGTAAATGAAAACGCTTTGTATACTGGGCATCTAGCCAACACTTTGACCCCCTAGTAGCTCCTTTACATAAAGTTCTAGAATTTCTATCTATCCTCTTTCACAAAGGAGCCTCTACTTCCACACTAAGAATACAGTTGGCGGCCATATCCGACTTCCATGTTGGTGAGGACGGTTCTCCCATTATGTCCCACAGGCTTTGTAAGGCTTTTATGAAAGGAACCTTCCATCTTCCACCGCCCGTCAGAGACCCTTTATTCCCATGGAATTTAAATTTATTATTGTCGCAACTAATGTTGCCACCCTTTGAACCAGCCTCGTCTTGCCTCCTGAAGTTCTTGTCGTGGAAGACACTTTTTCTCATAGCTGTTACTTCAGTTCGAAGAGTATCAGAGCTGCAAGCACCATCAGTCCGGCCGCCTTACTTAATTTTCCACCCAGATAGAGTCTCCTTGCGAACAAATCCGTCTTTCCTTCCTAAGGTATGTTCTGTCACGAATATTAACCAGTCCATAGAACTCCCTACTTTTTTTCAAGAACCATACCAGCAAGTTGGAGTATATGCGGCACAAGTTGGATGTCCACAGACAACTAAGATTTTATTTGGATAGGACTAAAGATTACAGGAAAACAGATCAGATTTTTGTCGCGTTTGCAGACAATAAAAAGGGCATGGCAGTTACAAAACATACACTATCTAAATGACTTACTGATTGTATAGCTTTTGTATATTCTAAGTCGAATCAGGCCTTGCCTGCCAAACCTAAGGGCCATTCTACGAGATCCGTTTCCACTTCTTTGGCTCATGCAGCTCGTCTGCCTTTGGACACGATTTGTGCAGCAGCCACGTGGTCTAAACCACATACTTTCATCGCTCATTATAGGGTTGACAAAGCCTCCAAAGACAGGACATCTTTTGGTTCCACTGTGCTTAGGAACGTTCTTCCATGAGTCATTCGGGGTGACGGAGCTAGGGACGCTACCCGTGTGTAAGAACAAACGGCGAGATTGAACACTCTCACATAAAGAAGTTATGTTCTTACCATAACGTTCCATGTGGAGTGTTCATCTCGCCTTCGTTCTTACATTCCCTCCCTTCCCTCCCTCAAGTGTTTGGAAGAACGAGTAGGACTAGAGTCTGGTCTAAATGCCTTAACCCCTTCCTGGTATATTGTTTCTTGCCTCATGGGGTATATTTCACTACCCTTAGTTAATTTGTTAAGTGAGAGAGTGTCTCTGAGTTCTGTGGCAGTGTGTAGCCTTAGCACCTGAGGTTTTTGGTTGGTCTGGTTTATTCGCAGTCTAGATCTGAGTAATGGCAGGGAGGATTGTGGGATATAGCCTGGTCTCGAGCTTCTCTAAGATGCAGAGCTTTGCTATGCGGCCGACTCGGCTCCGAACCTGTGTGTAAGAACAAAGGCGAGATGAACACTCCACATGGAACGTTATGGTAAGAACATAACTTCTTTTTTTGTAAAACTGAATTCGAAACAGTCGCACATCTCATTGCTGATTGCGACATACTAATGGCAGAAGGACTATATACTGAAATGCATAATAATGTGGCAAGACTGTTGCACTGGGGATTGTGCAAACATTATGGTATTGAAGTGGCTGAAAAACACTGGAAACATGAGCCACAAAGCATCATAGAAAATGATGGAAGTTTTTATCACATGGGATCGCTCATTACCAGCAGCTCAAAAGATAGAAGCTACAAAACTGGATATAGTGGTCCAAGAATAACCATCCTGAAAACCTTTCTTTATCAAATTCACATGTTCACTTCTTTGCAAGTGTGTCTCCTGTAGCATTGCTATTTGCACTTTACATTTTTTTAATAAATTTCACTACTCTCTCTTTTTTTTTGTATTTACCTTTGAGACCATTGACATTTAAAGACATTATAGAAAGCATCAATGTATTAAAAAGTTATTCCCACCATTTTGTGTATAATACTTTTTCTGTTTATATAGTTGTTTCTTGTCATACCCATTACAGCCTATGTCACATCTTACTAACTAAACTTTTTGTTTTATAAAAAGCCCTTAAAAAATAAATAAATGAATAAAACACCTCCAACAGCCCCTAAAAGCTATTAACTTAATATCAAATATCTCAGATCAAACAAAACCAAAAAAGCAGCAAAAAAAACCAATAATCCACAGAAAAGCAAATGCAGGTCAAAGGACTCCACAAAGAAGAAGCGATAAATCCACTTTTTATACAGCAGTAAAAGGTTAACGCTTTCGTCCCTGAAACAAACTAGGAACTTCATCAGACTGATGAAGATGGATCAAGCGGATTTTTCGCTTCTTCTTTGTGGAATCCTTTGGCCTGCATTTGCTCTTCTGTGGATTATTAATATCAAATATCTACTGTTATGGTAAGTTTGCCTTCATAACTGTACTTTTCTAACCTTCCTTCTCTAAGTTTACAAAGAGTTTTCTCTTTCAATTTTAGTTTATCAATAAAAAAAAAACAAAATAAGCAGTCGTAGCAAACATCAGGGAAGCTGTCCTTTAAGAAGCAGTATCAGGGAGGCTCCAGGGCGAAAGATGTAGCCTTCCAATACCAATGGCAAGCCAATTAGTCAGATTGATTGTTCGCCTGTTCTTATTCCACTCCCTTCCTACCATGGCAATCTTTTAAATCTGTCCCAGGGCATTAGTTTGCATCTTCCTATGTTGAATCAGAATATTTTGGACAGATGTGTACAGAGAATTATCCATCAAGGGTACAGATTGGAGAGAATGTCCATTCCTCCTTTTTTGGGGGATTCCCACTCCTGCAAACTAAGCTTCCCAGTTTCTTCAAGTTTATCAAAAGATGCTGTCTCAGGTGGGGGGGGGGTCATAAAACCAGTGCCCCTGATCATCTGGAATCAGGTTTTTATTCAAGAGTTTTTTTTGTGTGAAAGAAAGAAGGAACTTGGAGGTCTGTATTAAATCTATCTTTTCTCAACTTTTTTGTCAAGGTCCCTGCTGCCTTTTATACTTTCTCTCAGTTACCTGGTAACTCCGGACTTAAAAGATGCCTATCATCACATTCTATTTCACAAAGATTTCAGACATTTTCTAATATTCTTCTCACTTGGCTAACATTTTCAGTTTTCTGCATTACACTTTGGGCTTTCTGCAGCAGCAAGGTGTTTACAAAATGCCTGGCTTTTGTAATAGCTCATTACAGGATGAAGGTCATTCACATTTTTCTGTATTTTGACAATTGTCTTTATCTTTGCAGAGCCATTCTCAGAATGTCAGAATCCCTTTCCTAAATCAAACAGCTCTTTCTCAGTCTGGGATTCCAGTTGAACATTCAAAAATCTGCCTCAGTCCTGCTCACAGGATAATTTTTTCTTGGATGTCTACTGAATACATCTCTGTCTCTCATACACGGGCTTTTCTACCCCAAGAAAAAGCACACCTCTGCTTAGAGTATTTCTTGAGTTTTTTTAATCAATATACAGTTTCTGCCAGGGCGTATCTCAGGATCCTGGGATTCACGGCTTCAGTGATTTTCATGATACCACTAGCCAGATCACACATGAGTAAAATGTAATGGTACTTCATAAGTGTGAGCTCAACACCAACATCCAACAAATGATCAGGTTTCAGTCCTTGTGTTTGTAAAAAGGAGTTAAAGTGGTAGATGGACTAGTTCTGTCTAAACCATGGTCTGCATTTTTCTCATCCAGCTGTGATCCAGTCTTTTAAAACAGATGCCTCTATCTTTGCTTGTAGAGCTGTGTCTGTGGGGTTGAAGGTACAGGGTTTGTGAGATTTTGGCGGTTATGGAGCTGTCAAGTCTACATCATCCGTGGTCCCGGTAATGTTTGCACAGACAAGAGGTTTCCAGATCATTCTCCCAATGCAGACTAGCTATTGTAGCATGAGCTTTTGCAACCCAGCAAAATCTTTATTTACCTGCAGACAACTTTAACTTTCTGTCTGAGCAAAACACTGTAGCAGACAAGCTGAACAGAACTGGGACAGATCCTCTTGAATGGATGTTGAACAGAGAGGTCTTTCAGGAACTGGTCTGATTGTGGGAAGCTCATCAAATAGATCTGTTTGCCTCCAGACAGGACAGACAACTAAGGAAATTCTGCTCCAGGGTTCCTTCCAAGCAAGCCTGGAAGACAAATGCTTTTTTTCGTTCTCTTGGATGTGAATGTTCCTCTATGCTTTTCCACCATTTCCACTGATACTCAGGGTCATCCTGAACATTCATACAGTTTCAAAAAGTAATTGTGCTGATCCCCTTTTGGTCCAGGCAACAGTGGTTCTCCTTTCCTTTGACATTGGTCAAGCGCAGTTACCAAAAGCTCCCACACAGACTGGACTTACACAAGAAAGGGGTTGCGTGATACAAACAGCCTTCAGTTAGGGTTACCACCTGTCCCACTTTGCGAGGGACAGTCCCTCTTTGGGCAGTTGTGTCCTGACAAAAAATTTTAAAAATGTCAAATGTCCTGAGATTGTAGGACAAAATGATTTCCTATATTTTATGTAATAGTTGCATAAAAGTTATTCTGTATCTAAAATACCTAAATGTTATAAGAAATAGATTAAACAACTAAAATGCTACAAGAATAAGCTTTTATTTAGGCAAAAAAGTTAAGTTCTATCCTTTGTACTGACCATGGGCATGTGTTGGTCTGTAAAATCTGATGTTTGTACCGAAAATGTCCCACTTTGGCCATTTGAAAAGGTGGCAGCCGTACCTTCAATTGATTGCCTGGATGATGGAATTTTTATGCCTTTTTGGCACTTTTTTCTGAGGATATGCAGCAGGTACTAATGGAGACAAAGAAATCTGCTACTGGGATATCATATATGAGTATATGAGGAAAGAACTTTCTAGTTGGTGCCATAGTAGCAACCAGGGCTCTTTTAAGATGAGGCTGCCTCTGTTTCTTCTCTGTTTGTGTGAGTTACTATCCTGTGGCCTATATTACTCCTTTATCAAGGTTCATCTGTTGGCCATATCTTCTTGTCTGCCCATGGATTCCTCACTTTCTTCTCTTATTCAGTTCAGTCAGTTTTTGATAGGGGTTTTGTACATCAGTCCTCCTGGGAAACAGGTGGCTTTATGTGGGACTGGAATTTTGTGTTTTTGAAAGGGAGTTTGTACATCAGTCCTCCTGGGAAACAGGTGGCTTCTCCTGGAAGTGAAATTTTCTGTTGAAAAATTGATACTTTCTCCATTTGAACCAGTTCATCGGGCTTACTTGAGGTTCTTAACATGGAAGGCAGTGCTACTAATTGCCCTGAGTTCTGCAGGAAGGATATCCGAGTTATATGCTCTTATAGTGGATCACCTTTATCTTGTTTTCCAAAAAGATAAGGTTGCATTGAGGTCTTATCCTTCATTTATGCCCAAAGTGGTTTCAGAGTTTATATCAAGCTAATGTACTAATCTCCTTGTCTTCTTTTCATCACCTGGTAATAAGGGAGAAAAGATACAACACACTGTGAATTTCACAGACAACTCGGGTACTACCTTGACAGAAC
This sequence comes from Protopterus annectens, assembly GCF_019279795.1. NCBI lineage: Eukaryota > Metazoa > Chordata > Ceratodontiformes > Protopteridae > Protopterus > Protopterus annectens. The sequence continues at coordinate 1,941,849,949 of NC_056731.1, forward strand.
TCAAAAACCTCAGGAAAGCTGAGCAGTTATTTCTTTCCAATGAAGGTAAGAAATCAGGACAGCCAGTATCAAACAGACTATTTCCAAATGGTTATGTCTCTTTACTATCATCTTTTGTTACATTCACCACAAATCACTTCCCGGCAGGTTTAGGACTCAATCTACCAGGGCCTGGGCCTCTTCTGTGGATTTTTTGAAAGGGGTTGAAGCATTCTAGAGGCAGCTTCTTGGTCCTGTTTCCATACTTTTACAAAATGCTAGAAGCTAGATTCCTTTTCCTAGTCTATAACAGATTTTGGTAGGAACATTCTTCAGGGGCTCCTTGATCCTTAATTTGCCTTCTCCCATCTTCTCTAGGCATGGTTATCTACCCATATTGCTTAGGTTACTGCAGTAGTGATGTAATGCTGAACATAATACAGTTGTGTAAATGAACTTACATAAAGTAGATGTTTGAATAGATCACTGCTACAGTAGATACTCCTGCCCACCATCCCACTTTTTTGTATGTATAAGCCATTCTAGTTACCAAGGTATGGATTTGTGTTTATATCTGTGTGTAGTTGTGGATATATATATTTATTTGCATATATATAGGTTTTTATATCTGTTTTACTTTTCATAACATACCATGCTATTCTCAGGGCACTAACTTCCCCCTTTTTATGGGAACCAAGCTCTGAAGTGCTTGACACCCAAACATTCCTATTTATAATCTCTGGTCAAGCTTGTCAGTAGTTTGGGTGTGTGAAAGGTGCCTTAAAGCTTTGAATAGTAGCCATCTGAGGTTATCCTTGGCAAGAATAACCCATACACCTTAAGGTACTGCAGCACTGATTTATTCAATTTACTTTTAAGTTAAGTTCACTAATGGTCATTTACCACCAGTAGTAATAATAAACAGAAAGGACAAAATTAACAAAGGTGACATTGCTTACAGTGGAATTAAAATTAAATGTAAATATTTGATCTCCCAATTCCCTGCTTATACTTATCAAGGGAACAATAACTTGTCATAAATTTGGGATGCAGTGGTCGTTAGCCTAGTACACACCTATGAACCTATAAAACAATAAAATATGGAGACTTAAAAACAGGAGAAGCCTTGCCTTTGTTGTCTGATCAGACTGTGGCTGGCACCCCCTGCCTAGCATCGCTGATATAAACATTCATTGGAGGTAGTGACTCCCTTCACTATTCACAGGAATGACATTTTTTTTCACTCAGTTTATCTTTGCAATATTTTTCTCAGCTGATTGAAGACAAGCAAGAGTTTTGCCTAGCCAGTCTTTTCAGGGAATTGAACCATTCACTCATCTACTCTTATAGTGAATACCTCACAACTTTGTTCATTTTTAGAAGTCTCTTGTTGCACAAACTGGTTTCCTTTATTCCTTTCCAGAGTTGGGGATTACCATGTTGATTGCGTTCTTCGTAAGAATTAGTTTATTCCTTTTTTTTCAACTTCATTATGTGGACTGTGTTGCCTGTTTGTTTTTTTTGGACTCTAGTAGCAAGATTGGAGAGAGTACAGAAGACTACAATTTATACCCCACTTTCCAGTGAATGCTGATGTAAGTTGATGAATGGTCCTCACTAAAGATGGTACAAACAAATTAAATAAAATGGGAAGCTGGAGGTTATCAGTCATGCATATTGCACTTGCAGTGATTACTACTTGTAAGAATGAACATCATTCCGGAAAAGCAGCACTATTTTTTGCAAAGGGATATGTGGGTATGAGTAGACATATAAGACGTACCAGGGAATCGTACAAGTTGTGTTACAGCTGTATTTCAGGCAATTTCTCAAAGAGAAATTATGCAAGTATGTAAAGTACATATCATATGAAGTGCAGTAGCATTTAGCCTGATAATTATCTTCATATTGCAACAGTCTTGCATAGTTTATGTGTCATTTATTTTCCTGTAGGGAGTATGCATTACCAGCTGAAGTACTCAGCCGAGATCTGGAAACTGAGCTCTCTCTACCTCATCATTTCATATGCATCCATATCATACTACTTTCTTACAGTATTATTGTCATCATCTAATTTTTATGCATTGTATGTTGCTTTATGATAGAGAATCCTTTAACAGGTCTTTTGCCTTGGAAATGCTTTTCACATTCTTTATAACCATTGTGTGGAAGGTGCATAGTGCACATGATCTTAGCCAAAAGGCTATGATGTGATCTGCAGATTTCTTCTTTAGCAAAGATTAGAAATGCTTTTCACATTCTTTATAACCATGATGTGGAAGGTACACATTGCACATGATCTTAGCCAAAAAGCTATGACATGATCTGCAGATTCTTATTTAGCAGAGATTTGAAATGCTTTACACATTCTTTATAACTATCACATGGAAGGTGCACATTGCACATGATCTTACCCAAAAGGGTATGATGTGATTTAGCACAGCTTAGATTGTTGTTTAAAGTGGTAGATAAGCTAAATCCTTAATTCTTTTTAAAATGAGGAATTGATTTGGGACACGTTTCCTTACTTAAGTGAATTTCATCTTATACCAGATTGTCTGTGTGTTGTTGTTGTTTGTCTTTCGGCTTTTCCTGGTTAGGGGTCGCCACAGCAGAACTCCGGTCCACTAATGATTGGCAGTTGGTTTTTATGGTGTCGAGTTGCCAGCCCGACGCCCAACCTTCAATGAAGGCATGCCCATTCAACACATGTCTTTCGAATGCCCGCTCGACCGCGGGGAGGACATGCAGACTCCACACAGAAGACACTCCCAACCCAAGCTGAGAATTGAACGGGAGAACCTCATGCTGTGAGGCAACAACACTACCACTGCACCACTGAGGAAGACATTGTCTGTGTGCATTTTTTATATTTTATGAGTAAAGCAGAACATTCTTAACAACCCTGTTTACAGATAACTTTTAGAAGGTGTAAAGAGCAAGCCTCTTCTTTCTCAAGGATGCTGGGACGTATACTGTTGAGTAGATGACTAAATGTATTACAGGTTACCTGTCAATCATATAGTAGTTTGAGTTGGCATAATTTATAATAAAGAAATTGTCCAAACAAGTACCAAAAATAATTTACTTATTCATTTATTTCTTGTTTTATTTTTCCTAGAGTTCTCGACTTACACAGTCCTTAGGAAACTTCATGTGTCCTTCAAGTCCTTTGTCTGCATTCAGTAGATGTTCTTCCCTGTTGTCCAAACCCTGCACTCCGCCTCGTAATGCAGTCAGCACTTTGAACAGGTTTGCTTGTAAACTGCTTCAAGTTTCTGTCTTTGTTGTGTAGTTTTACACAGTAATTAAATATTTGCATTGAAAATGTTGAATGTATTTAAAGCAGAAGGCTAGATGTAGGAATCAAGTAAATAGCATGCAATAAATACATAATTAATTTTAACCAGTCGAGGCAGGGAGAGATCAGCTGCTGCATTTGATGGAGGAGCTTAAAAGAGCATAACCAATTCCTGTTATATACACGAAAAACTATCTTTCAGAGTTTTCTTGCTATTTTCCCAGCTGGTGAACAGTGCTTATAAAATGTTAACTTGAATGATAAAGGAAAGATCTTATTATTATTAGTAGTAGTGTCATATTATTCATTATATTTTATAACTCAAGATACAATAGAGGGGTGCTGGGTGCCTGCTGAAGTTAATACAATTCAGAAATAACATTTGGTGACATTTTAAAAAGATTGAGAAAGAAACTGCAAGAGGATTTAGGATACTCGGTTGGAAGCCATTAGAGAGAGCAATACCTCATGTAAGTTAAAGAAATGCTGCTGAAAACTGTACAAAGAATGCAGCATTCCTAAAAACAAAGTTATTAAAATTACCCTGACAAACACTTTTAACTAGATGTACCCAAAATGCATCTATTCACAAGCACGCCTAATTAAACCACCAGTTCATTTATTCATACATATTATAAACCTGTATTCCTGTTGAGGGTCATGGGAATAGTAAATTGAGCAAGAAAAATCAGAGTTCTATATTCCAAGCAGCAGTCTTCAGATCATCCACTGAGATCTCCAGGCTTACCTGACAGGCTAAGAGCTATATGTCTACACTATGTCCTGGTATGCCACAAGGTCTCCTTGTTGGCTGCAGTTGCATACCTTCCATGGCAGGCACCCACATGTCATGCTCACTAAGTGCCTTAGCCACCTCTACTGTCTTCTCACAACCAGATGACCAACAGCTGTCCTTCACTGTTTTGAAAATGATCAGCCCAGTAACCCTGCAAAATATCTAATTTCTGCTGCTTTTATTCATTTATCTTATCCATTCGCTTAATACCCAAAATGTGTTACCATAGGTGAAGATAGAAATCAGAGGTAATCCAGAAAGCTCCAGTCAAGTCTGGTATCCCACCTATGATAAACAGAGTACAAAGGACCAGTCCAGATAAAATCACATGAGCTAGCAGATCTAAGTGACTATCTCTTTCTGATTCTCTTCCTATGGGAGGAGTAAAGATGCCTTGTTGAAGTTTCAGGTAGTTTATTCAGTTAAGTAGATAGATGCACAAGTGGTCTTATACATCATACCATTTCTTTCTACCCCTAAACAAAGTATAGAGATAATGTCGATCAAAATCATGAAGATGAGGAAAGACAAGACATATCCTTCAGAATCCAGCATCTGTCTTGACATTTGGGATATCTGCCCTCGTTGTGGATTAGAGCTGGCAAGCTTGTCACTCAGGTGCTTTTCCAGCACTTAAGATCTCCCATTTTCTGTAGTTCTGTGTGATTCTAGTCTTGCCCCAGATCTTATTTGCCATTTTTAATAGCAGACAAGATACATCAATGATACTGCCTTCTGAAAAAAAGACTCTCATCTATGTTGTTGTTGTTTGTCTTTTGGCTTTTCCCGGTTAGGGGTCACCACAGCGGAACTCCGGTCTGCTAATGATTGGCAGTTGTTTTTTATGGTGTCGAGTTGCCAGCCTGACGCCCAACCTTCAACGAAGGCACGCCCATTCAACGCATGTCTTTCGAACGCCCACTCAACCGCATCTATCTACCTTCTTAATTGAATAAACTACTTGAAACTTCAACAAGGTATCTTTATTCCCCCTACATGGAGGTTATCAGAGACAGAGTCTCCTAGATCTGTTATCTAAAGTGATTTTATCTGGACTGGTCCTTTGTACTCTGTTTATCATAGGTGAAGATGGGAGACACACAGATTAATTAGTAAATTGAGAACTTCGTCGCATAAAGCAGCTGTCATTGCAGTACAGTACAGAACTTGGAGTATTAACCCTGCTCAAACCATGCATTAGTTAGTCTGCCAAATCCCCTTTTTCCCTCTCTCATAAACAAGACCCCAAAATACTTAAAGTCCTTTTTTTGGTGTAACTCCTTCCACTGTCAGCTGCAGAGAGCAACCCAGTATTTTGCAGTAGAGAATAGAGAGTTAGAAATACAGATTTTCACCCCAGCCACTATCACCTAAAGCCAAGAGGATGTGTGAAATCAGCAAAGATACAAGCCTCATGTCCCCAGATTGAACGCTTTTCAAACCACGACTGCACTTTGAAATCCTCTCCATGAAAATCATGAACATGAGGGAAGACAAGACATATCCTTTGGAGTTCTGTGTCCATCCTGGTGGTTGGGATATATGCCCTCGTGGTGGGTCCAAGCTGGCAAAGTTGTCATTCAGATGCTTCTCCAGCATTCAAGCACCCCCATCTTGTGTAGTGCTCTTTGTCTTGCCCTAGATCTTATTAGCCATTCTGAGCAACAGACGTGATCATCAGCAATCCTATCTTCTGACAAAAGATAAGTGATTTTGCTATTTATACAGTTTTATTTGCCTTATGTACTGCCTTTTATATTTACATGTCTCCTTTTTTCCCATTCCTTGTGTATTTTGACAAGTTATATTCTAAATTTTTATAGCTTCTCCCATCTTCTTTGACTGAGGCCTACCATGGATCTTCATGCCTGGCTGAGACTGTGTGATTTTGTGGACACCTCTAAGGTATTTTTCCTGAAATCCCTCTGTGATGGATTGTTGCTATTTGGTCCAAAAGTAAAGGATACTTTAACAAAGGTTGAACAAGACAGAAAAAACTGTCTGCTGTTGGAGTTCACTTCACTACGTCTCAATGATCCTTTTCTAGAAATCAGAAAGGCAACAAGAGCCACTGGTTCAGTAAACCCCAGCATTCTATCAATGGCTGTTCTTTGGATAGTGGTCCTTGTGGGAGACTCTGAGGGTGATCCTTTAATTGACATTGCAGAGGCAGAGGTGGTCCACAGAAACTTCTGTTAAGAGGCCTCTTTTTGGGGTAAACACTTTCAGCTCCCCTGAAAAGTTGCCCAATTACATCCCGGCATTTGGGCACCAGTTCTGTCTTCACACAGAAAATTGGTCAGCTATTACAATGGATACCAGAACGAAGCAGGCCATGTCATACCATTTATTTCTACCCCTAAACAAAGAAAAGAGACTCTTTCTGATGTTCCACCCCCCCTCCCCAAAAATGTGATGCAACATGAGAAATTTTGCAGCTTCTATAAAAATGAACCTTCCAAGAGGACCCAATGGACCACAGAGGAATCATCATCTACTCAATATTCTTTTTAGTCCCCCCAAAAAAACCAGGGACTGACCTCAGACCAATTCTGAGCCTTAGCGGTCTAAATCTACATTTAAAGAAGACAAAATCTAAATGATCATGGTGTAATTTCTACTTCCACTCCTATGGAAAGGGGACTGGATGTGCTCAGCAGGCCTTCAGGATGTTTACTATCACATCAAAATTGAAAAGCATTCCAGATGGTTCCTCTGCTTTCAGCTGGGAGCCAGTCTTGCCACAGCCCCCTAGGTGTTTACCAAATTCATATCAGTAGTCGTATCACACCCCAGGCTGCCGGGGTTCCATGTATTCCCCTACTTGGACATCTGTCTCCTAACTGTAAGCAGGAAGGAATCTTTGATCCTTGCAAAACACTATTTACACCACTTGTGATGGTCTTTGGGTATCTCCATAAACTTTGAAAAGTCAAACCTGGAACTTACTCATTCCTTAATCTTTATAGGTTGCCCTCTAGATATGATTACTCCAATAGCAAAGCTTCCTGATTCAAGGCTAGTCTCCCTTCTGCTACAAATAGTAGAGGTCCTCAAAGCCACCATTCTTTCAGCTGCTTTCATCTTTCACACATTAGCGCTCCCTAGCAGCCTGAATACTGCTAGTTGTCCACACTAGGCACTTTATGAAAGTTTTACAGTAGAACACTATCTATTCAGTGGTCTCAAGCTACTCACCGTATTCATCGCCCCTTAGAATGGTTTTCAGTATGTTGCAATCACCTAAAATGGTGAATTCAATCCTATCTTGATCAAGAGAGACAGTCCATTTTTCTTCCACTACCATGAGCTACAGTTGTTATGGGTGCCTTCTGTCTTGGGTGGGGGTGGGGTGGCATTACAAGGGGGAACATAGTCCAGGGAACATGGACCCAATAAGAGGCACACTTTTACATCAGTGTTCTGGAGATGAGGGCAGTCCTCCTAGCATTGCAGGTATTTCAGGATGTCCTTCCCTAGGATAAAATCTCCATCCACACAGACAATGCATCAGTGTTATATTACATAAGCAAGTAAGGAGGAACCAACTCTTATTATTATGCCAGGAGGCTGTGTTAGTATGGTAGTGGTTGATGTCTTTACAACACTTTCTAACTACAAATTCAGTCACTTTCCTTATACCTCCCCAGTGGTCCCTCAGTCCTACAGTTGCAAGTGCGATATTCAGCTGCTGCGGCCAGCCTTACTGCAGTATGTTTGCCTCTCCCACAACACCCAATGCAGCAACTGTTTTTGACCTTATTCCCCCACAGGGACAGTCACCCAGGAATGCACTGGTCTGTCTTTGGCCAACTGGGCTTCTGTATGGCTTTTCCCTGTTCCACTAATGACAATGGTCTAATAGGAAGCATTCCTGTGCAAGACAGCAGTCATCTTCGTAACCCTACTTTTGACCCAGGGCTCTGCCTTCTGGATCCACAGCAAGCCTCATCTAGACATCAACTCCCTCAAGCTAACCACATGGTTCCTCTAATTCCAGGGATGCCTAGTAAACCTGTCTTGTCCTCAAGAGTGGTTCAGATTTTAACTGTTTCTCAAAAACACTCTAAAAGCAAATGACAAAGATTTTTGCTGTGAGTTTGTGATAAAGGTTTGGCCCCCTTTTCAGCTCCAGTACCTCCAATTTTGCAATCCCTAGTATGTCTTTTTGACTCTAGTACCAGTTATTCCATGAATAAAGTCCAGCTAGCTGCCAGTTCGATTTTCATCCTAGTCTAGACTCTAGTCCTACAGTCTCTCTCAAAGTTTGAAAGCTTTTTATAAAGGAAACCATCTGATGTTGTCAATTTTCATTCATTCGTCTACTAATGGAGTCTGATCCATTTCACGGATCCCACTCAGCCTTTATACTAGCTCATGGCTCCAACAAACTTTTGAGCTCCTTCCCTACCCATAATGCACCAACCCCTAACATATGTTAGATCTCGTTTGCCGCTTTTGCGTCTAGAAGTGGTTGCCTTCAACTCTCTAGTGTACAGTGGGAGATAAGTCTTTTTTAATTTTTCTTATCTAAAAAATCTTTATATACAACTATTTCTTGAATCTTTAATCTTTAATTTTAAGTTGTTACTACTGTCCATTTTCATACACTTTTGAGTGTTAGCATTGTTACCATCGTTGGTAGTCCTAACATTGCTTCATTACTCCATTTACACTTAGTGTATACCTCTTTCCTTACCATAGTTGGTATTTTTCCTCTCTACAAGATTATTATAGTTCTTCTTTACCATTGTTGGTATTTAACATTTCCTCTTCTTTCTGTTTAAAAAAAAAGTTTAGTTTAGTGCTTCTGTTAGTACGATAATTTTTTCCTTCAGAATGTCTGAAAAAGGTCCTACAAGATTTAAAAAGTGTGATGTGTGGACACAAGTTGTCTTATTCTGATGCCCACAGTCTTTGTGTGTATTGTTTGGGCCTGGATCATTTACAGCAGGATTGCAGTATCTGTCATGAGTTCAACCCCTGAGCAATAGCTGACAGGAAGAATAAATTTATTTTAAAAAGCTTGCTGCCATCTTCCTTCTCCCAAGCCATTACTGGGACTCAATCCCCCAAACACAAATCTAGAGACCCTACAAAAAGGTCTAAACTTTCTGAGTCTCCAGCCTGTTCTTCCTCAGAACCTAAAAAGAAGAAAGAGAAACTGGATACAAAATTACTCATGGTCTCACTGGATCTGATCAAGTCTGTTCTGGATTCTACACCCTCGGATCCGAAACCTTTACCAAGGACAACTTATTCTCCTAGTCTGGATCCAGTCCCATCCAGGGTGACCTCTCCCTTTTTAGAGAGGCACTCCAAATCCCCATCCCTATCATCTTCTTGCTACTCCAGGAGTCTCATGAAAGCAGTGAAGAGGATGATGAGGAATTTCTTCTCATTGTTCCTACCACTAAGGGTCAGGACGTCCGATCATGTACTACTACACCCATTACAGCTCCTTCACTAATATAGCCTGTTGTTTTAGAGTCCTGAGATCCGAGTGCTCCGTGTCTGCCTGGTATGGATCCAAAGAAAGCACTGTCTTTGGATCAAAGTACTGTTCTGAGTGCACTGGTTCCAACATCCTCAGCACAAGATGACTCTGAGAGCTGAAGCATCTCTGTCGGATCCTGGAAGTTAGAGGTGACTCTCAGGTTTTCAGAGCCGTCTTTTCCTCTCGGAGCCTTGGCACTGGACAGCTTGACTCCGCCTTCCACCTCAGGTGGTTTCTTCTTGGGGCAGAGGGAGGTGACAAACCAGAAACTTGATTTCTCAGCTCCGTTGTCTTCCTTCTTCCCGGAGTGATCTGCCTTTGAGGTTGTGAAGCGTGTGTTCTCTGCTCCAGCAGGTCAGATGGGCCCATCCCCTTCAGATCCACCCTCTACTTTTCAGATTACTTTGCACCACGATTCTCAACATTCTTCTCCACAGGGACAGCCAGCTCAAAGCTTCCAGACTACCCAACAGAGTATCCTAATCTAGTCTGAGACTTCACTGGATCATCCCATCGAGGAATTCCCTAGAAAGAGAAAATGTAAAAGGGGACACTTGGACTCTCCTCAAGAGTCAGTCACTGAGGATACTGATTTCACCAAAGGAGAGGGGTCTCTAAAATTACCACCCAATGAAGTCTCATTTGGAGTCATTCTTGAGATCCTTAAGCAGAAGGGTGGCTCGTCTTCTGAAGACCCTTCTTCGGAGGAATCAATATTTCTGGAAGCCTTTGGAACTAGCCCTTCTACCTCCTGGATCACTCCACCCACTGATAATCTCATTAATTTGATCTTTAGGTGGGAGTGGAAGGAGCCTGATATGGTTGAGCCTATCCCCGAGAGACCAGATCAGATTTTGGCTCCACCAGTAGGCAGGTAATTTTGGGTAAAGGGGTGCGAGTAGATGCCATGCTTGTGGTGGCAGCTGCAAAAAAGGAACTCGCGGAACATTGTTCCACTGTCCATCCTCCTAACAGAGAGTTTAGGGCGATTGACAGATTTGAGAAGCATGTTTATGCTTCAGTGACTTTTGCACTCAGATTGCTGAACTGTTTGGCACATTTTATGAAGCTTCAAAGAGGCTTAATTAAAGAGCTGTCAAAATCTGTTTCTGGAACCAAAACTGCTGGGATGTCAATCTTCAATAGTCTTTCAGTTGGCTACCCTACAAGATATATCTAATTCATCCATGATGCTTAGCTTGCATGTTGCAGAAGGTGCCTCAAGGGCCCTGGGTTCAGGTATTTCCATCAGGAGGCATGCCTGGATATGCCTGTGTCATTTTGCAGAGCCCTTCAAGTCCTTGTACATCAGTGCTGCCTTTGATGGCACTTCTTTGTTTGGCCTCAAAGTGAAGGACACACTCTCCAGTTGTGAGAAAGTCGGAAAGACCCTTTCTGCACTGTGCGTGCATTTTTAGACCCCTCAAAGGATCTTTTCCAGGAATCAATGGGGAGGTTAAAAAATGTGGTTCAGAAAGTCCCAGGGTCCTTTCCAGGACACACATGGAGATAGTGCCCCCAGAGGTGGAGGGTGGAGCTATAATGGAAGGCAACACCCCCATGGCAGAGGAGGCCTGCAAAACTAGGGGTCTAGAGATTCCTTTTCTGACAGACCCTTTCAGTGCTCCTGAATGGAGGCCCGATTGCCTACCTTTGGAGGCAGTCAAGGGTTGCTTATCTGTGCACCAGAGAACCTGGCTAGATATAACAAAAACAATACACCTCTGGAGAACAAACCTCAAATACTTCAGAAACACCACCACAAAGTTCAAAGGAAGACACAGAAGTAGTAGATATCCATCTTTATTCTTTCCGTCCTGGTACCTCAGCTATTCGCCTTCAGTGGGACATACTTTGACATTTTCAGTGTTCTTTTATATATACATTAATTGATTGATTAAGCATCAATTAATCTGTTAAACATCATTGTGTTAAACATTTTAACTCTTTCACCACTGAAACATATTCCAAGGAAAGAAACATTTCTATTATTTGAGTGTTTACAACACATTTTTTTCTGTTTTTCATTTTTTCTTGATTTACAAAATTTATAAATATCAATTACAAAATATAAACTAAACTAAACACTCCAAATGCAATTAATTAATAAATTTCATAAATACAATAAATTCTTTTCATTTAAATATGTGTATAAATATAACAACCTATTAGTCACCTTAGCTTATCAATATTACAAAACTTCATTTTTGATATATATTAAATCAACAAATATAAGTTAAATTTCATTTACACTCATTAAATTTCCAGATTCATTCCCTTAGGGAATAAAGTATGATACTCAATGATCATCCTCTGTTCTAACTTACTTAGGGCTGCTTTATAATTTCCTTTACTAAAATGGGGCCTAGCTAATGCACTAAACTTGAAACTTTCATTCTCACCATTATGTATGCTACAAAAATGTGCAGCTACGGGGCTCTCTAAGTTGCCCCTCCTTATGTCACCCAAATGTTCCAAGATACGAATCTTAATTTGTCTAGTGGTTTGCCCAATATACCACTTAGCTGGAACACAATCACACCCTAAGATGTAAATAACACCTGTTGACCTACAATCAAACCTTTCAAAAGCAGTGTACATCTTTCCATTAATTTTCACCCCGTGCATGTTTTTAATTTTATTACAGACAGAACATTTCCCACATCTATGCATCCCTACCATACCATCTGTTCTAACTTCAACTTTCCTATTTAGAATCTCTTTCAAATTCGGATACCTTTTATAAGAAAAGGTAATGTGTTTTGGAAAAAGGTGACCTATTACAGGATCTTCACTCACCACGGGCCACAAATCCCTAATAACTTTTTCCATAATGCATGAAAAATTGGAATACTTGGATACAAAAAACAACTTGTTTAAATCTAATACATTTTCAGATTCAAATGCATGCTTATGCCCTCGTGTCCCAAATGTTCCATTTTTACACAATCTGTGTTTTAGGGATTGAAGCCTGTCATGCTCATATCCACGTGAATATAATCTATCCAAAATTTCATCACACACCTCTTCCCAAAGATTCTTATCCGAGGTGTTCCTTAAGTTCCTTTTAAATTCCCCTTCCAGTATAGCCTTAATCAAATGTGCTGGGTGCATACTGCTAGCATGTAGAAAATTATTCACTGAAGTGGGTTTCCTATAGGTTTTATGCTCAACCAAACCATTCACCCCCACATAAAATTCTACATCAAGAAAAGGAATTTGAAATTCAGATATAACAAAAGACAGTTGGGTGCAGAGAATTATTTCTAGAGGTTATATGATTCCATTTTCCCTACCTCCTCCACTGTCAAGAAAACTTCCCGATGTTCCACCCAATCAGAGGAAAGCAGCAGCTCTAGAAATCCAAAAGCTGCTAGAAAAAAAAGAGTCATCCAAGAGGTCCCACCAGACTAAATAGTATCTGGAAGGTAGTCAAGATTCTTTTTAGTGCCAAAGAAAACAGGGGACTGGAGACCAGTTTTAGATCTCAGTGTGTTTAACAAGTTAGCTCGACACATGTAGTTCCGGATGGTTACAGTTCAGTCCATTCTGCCCTTTCTAGGCAAGGGCAACTGGATGTGCTCGATAGATCTTCAGGATGCGTACTGTCACATAAAGATGAACAGATAATCCAGAAGGTATTTACACTTCAGTCTGGGAGCCAGCCACTATCAGTTCAGACCACTGCCCTTTGGCACCACCACAGCCCTCAGGGTATTCACCAAGTGCATGGCAGTAGTAGCAGCTGACTTGAGACTGCATTGATTTTGAGTGTTTCCATATTTAGATGAGTGACTTATTACCCCCACCACCACCACCAAGACCAGACATCGACTGATAGAAAGATGACAGAGTCATTCACATTTCAGAATAACCATAAATTACAAGTCTGGTTTACAATCAACCTAGACATTAGAATTCATAGGAGTTGTGTTCAGTACTGTATCTGTGGTATTAATTACAAGTCTGATTTACAATCAGCCTAAACATTAGAATTCACAGGAGCTGTGTTCAATACTGTATCTGTGGTGGCATCTCTTCCACCCTCAAGAGTACAAATGATAAGGATGCAGGTCAGGAGAATAATTTGCAGTACCAGAATTTCAGCTCAATTGATTGTGCAAGCCCTGGGATCAATGTCAGCAGCAATAATTTTAGCACTTTTAGCAAGATTCCACACAAGAATCCTACAATGGAAGCTTGCAATACAATGGTCAATGCTTTCTCAACCTTTCTTCTGTCAGCAAAGATAGGAATAACTCAGGTATGCAAACAATACCTTTGCTGGTGAATGCAATTGAAACAGGTGTTACAAGATCATCCACTCATTCCCACACAGCCCAAAGCCATAGTTACCACAGACACTTCCCAGATTGGGTGGTGGGGTGGCATTTCCTTGGGAAAACAGTCCAAGACACTTGTTCTCCCAAAGAAGCCAACTTGTATATCAACATCCTAGAGATGAGAGCAGTGCTTTTAGTATTGCAGGCCTTCCAAGGTGCTCTCCCTTTGGGACAGTTGCATTTCAAATGGACAATATGTCAGTAGTTTGGTACATCAACATACAAGGAGGGATTAGATCTTATCTCTTGTGTCGAGAAGTGTACAGAGTGTGGCAATGGCCGATTTAATCCAACTGCTTTCTCATAGCAACACACTTTCCAATGAAGTCCAGTGTGATAGCAGGCAAACTAAGCAGGTGATTTCTTCTACCTCACGACTGGTCTTTCAACAAGAATGTGATGGAAATTATTTTTTGTCGATGAGGCCAGCCTTGCTGCGATCTTTTTGCTTCCCCCTAAACAACAAATGCAGCAGCTACTTTGCCCTAATCCCCCCACAGAGGGAATCTCCGAGGGATGTTCTACTTCATGATTGGCCCCCCAGTGTACTTTATGCCTACCCACCAATCACATTAATTCCAAAATTCCTGCAGAAAGCTGCCATGTTGCACGGTCATCTTCATTGCACCTTAATGGCCTCAACTGATTTGGTTTCCCTTCCTTTGGCCTCACTTCACCAGCCTTGGATTCTGGATCCAACTCCAGACCTCTTGTCTCACTCGACAGGCATGACCCATCGTGATATATCAAATCATAGGCTGACAGCCTAGTTTCTCCATTTCCCTTAATAGCCAGACAACCTATGTTCTCTTCCCCTGTTTGACATGTACTTTCATCCTCCCATAAACCTTCAACACGTAAACTCTATTCCAGTAAATGGAAAAGATTTATTTACTGGGCATATCAAAATCATGTTGAACCTTTTTCAGCTCTGATACATAACATACTTGAGTTTTTGGCCATACCTTTTAAAGAAGGAGCTAGTTCCTCAACCATCAAAGTTCATTTAGAAGCAATATCAAACTTTCACATTGGATTTGAGGGTTCCTCAGTAGCCTTTCATACGTTGTGTAGAGCTTTCATAAAAGGCACTCTACTTTTAAGGACTCTACTCCCCCATGGGATCTCAGTCTGGTACTGCAGACACTTATACATTCCCCCTTTGAACCAGCAGTTAAATGTGACCTTAAATACCTTACTTGGAAAATGTATTCCCCAGTAGCCATTACATCTCTTAGACAAATTTTAGAAATTCAAGCATTGTTTTCAAAATCTCCATACTTGATTTTCCACAAGGATTGAATGATGTTATGAATGAATGCCTGCTTCCTTCCCAAGGTGGTAGTCAAACCATTAATTTGCCAGTATTCTTCCCCAATTTTGCTAACAAAGGTGAATGCATGTTACATTTATTGGATGCTTACAGACAATTACTTTTTACCTGCATAGAGCAAAACAGATAAGAAAAACAGACCAGTTGTTTGTTCCTTAGCAGACTTGAAATTAGGTAAACCAGTTGCCAAAGTAACTTTAGCCAGATGGCTAACTGATTGTATCTAATTTTTTTATAAAAAAATGGATATTATCTTACCACAACTGGTACAGGCTCATTTAGCTAGATCCATGGCAACATCATCAGTTTTCTTTTCCAGAATGTCCATGGATGACATGTGCAGCAGCAACTTTGGCTACTCCCCATACTTTTGTTACTCATTACAAATTGGATTTGGTCTCCAGAGGTAGAGCATCATTTGGTGCAGCTGTGCTCAGGAATATCCTTCCTTAGAGTCCTCCTGGGATTTTAGGTAGCTGGGTACTCTGTCCCATCATTTGAGGATAGAATGAAAATTGACAACATCAGATAAAGAAGTTATGTACTTACATAACGTCCCATCTGTGTTGTCCATTTTCATTCTTCCTCAACTTCCCTTCCACTAATCTCCATCCCTTCTATTTACAAACTTCTGGAAGAATGAATTTTTAAAGGGACATCACTGTCCTTTATATTGAGCTCCAGATATAGTTTCTGTATTCAGTACCTGCAGTTTTATATGTTCTTATTTATGCATGATAAATATTTCTTTTATGGTAAAAATCAGCAAACAAGATCAGAGATAATTTAGGGTTGTGCATTATGGGTAAAGGAGAAGCTCGAGGAGAGTTTTTGGTTGACACGAGCTTTAGCAATGGCCGAGTTGGATCCGAGGATCGTATACGAACCCATCAGTTGAGGAAGAATGAAAATGGACAACACAGACAGAACATTATGGTAAGTACATAACTTCTTTTTCTCAAAGCTGTTCTAACATAACTTCTTTTTCTCAAAGGTGTTCTACCATTTCAGACAGGGTCTACCCAGACGTCTTCTTCCATTGATTCTTCTTCCCCAGGTAAGAAGCAAGACAAGCCCAAAGCTAAAGAGAAAGAGAAGGAAAATGTAAACATTTCTCTTGAGGTCAGATCCAACATTTACTCTTGCCTGATCTTCATTTCCACAGCTTTGTCTTTCACTGCAACTGGTGAGTCCAGGGCTCCACTCTCCAATACTTCAAGGAAAGAGGTGTTCCATGCCATCTATGGTAGTTTTGTCAAAGTTGGCCCAGTCATGTAGGAGTCTTACAAAATTTGACATCAGTAGAATGATGTGAAAGTCTTTGAGAATGCAGATTCAACTTGGGATTCACCTGATGTTGTCTGCTTCAAACACACTGGGAATTGGCCCTACAAGCCCCTCCTTTGTTATCTCCAGTACTGGCCCCCATCCTTCGCTTATGCCAGAGCCAACAGTCCAGGTGACTTTGACACTGGCAGAATCCATGAACCTCTTGACTCAGATGTGTTCTGATCAGGATGGGTCTCAGAGCTGAAGCATCAACACCTGAGCTCGGGGAGGTGAGTTGAGTCTGAAGTTTTCAGTGCAGTCTCACCCCCTCAGGCCTCAACTCTCGACAGTTTGGGTCCATGGTCAGTCACGGAGCCAAAGCTCATGGGGGCAAGGAAGTATCCTCCATCCTCAGGTGATGGGTTCAGCTCCTTTTACATCATTAGCAACTTCAGCTTTTCAAGACCTTTGAAAAGGTGTTGGCCAGATCAAAAAAAGAATAAACATTATCGGATCCATCTCAACCTCAGCTGAAAACTGCTTCTCCTTCCACTTGCTCTAATTGACCAGGACCAAGAGGCACAGAGATCATTCACTATGTGAGTTCCCAGTCTGATTTAGACTCATCTGATGTTCCCCCAGGACAGGTTCTTAGAAACAGACGTGCAAATGGGCACTTGGACTCCCCTCTGGAGTTGGTCACTGAAGATACAGACTTGGGGAAGGATGAAAGTTCCCCCTTTAGAAGACATCACCTTTGGCAATATCCTTCAACTGATGAAACAACAGGGGATTGGTCCACTTACAACCTTCACCCAATGAGTCTGTATTTCTTGAAGCCTTTGGTTCTGGCTCTTCTGGGTTCTGTTTGATACTGGCCGCTGATCCCATTATAGAACTTGTGGCTCAGCAGTCTTGGAAGGAGCCTGACTTGGTGGAACCAATTCCAAAAAAAGCCAGATATAATTTTAATTGCCCCCAAGGACAGAAAGCATTGGAGGAAAGGGCCATCTGTAGGTGCCATGGTCATAGGGGCAGCCACAAAAAAGTAGCTTTCAGTATAAGGTCTTCTGCCCATCTACCTAATAGGGAATCTAGGGCTTTGGACAGGTTTGGTAAATGGACATACAATGACTTTTGCCCTTAGAGAGCTTAACTGTTTGGTCCATATGACGTTTCCAGATGGACTTGGCCAAAGAACTCACCAAGGCTGTCTCAGATAGATTAACAATAGATGTTTAGAAAACTGTAGACTCCCAAATGTCTACTGTTCAGTCTGTGTCAAATATGATCATGTGTCTGCTTGCTAATGTGACTGATGACATGACTGCGATGGAAAGCACTGGCATTACAGTGTTCTGTCATGCATGGATGCACCTTTGTGATTTTGCAGAAGGCTTTAAGACATCCTTTGTCAGTTTCCTCTTTGATGTTGCTATGCTTTTTGTATCTAAAGTGAAAGAGATGCTAACCAGGAGTGAGTAGGATGGCAAAACCCTATCTGCCATGGGAATCCTTTTTTTCTAACTCTTTTCTAGAAATTAGAGGGGTGGCAAGAAAATGTGGTACATGTAGTCACAGGGTTATAACCATGAAAGTCCTGCAGACAGATGTCCACAGTTCACAGGAGAGGTAATTCCATTGGATGTTGCCCCAGAGACAGAGGCAGACTGCATAACCATGGCTTCTGTGGACCCTTCACTGAGAAGCCCTACCCGCACTCCTGAAATGTTGCCAGACTGCTGACCTCTGGACACAGTTGCTGGGTGCTTATCCTACACCCACAAACCTGGCAAAATATCATGACAGAATCCTGAGTGTTAAAGATAGTAACTAGAGGCTACTCCATTCCCTTTTCGTACCCACCAAAGAAAAAGAGAAAGATTCCCAACGTGCCATTCAGTCAATAGAAATTCATAGCAGCAAAGATTACCAAGCTGCTGGAAAAAAGAAAGTTATCCAAGAGGTCTCCTGAGACCAATTAGAATCTGAGGTCTATTACAGGTTCTTTTTAGTGCCCAAGAAGACAGGGGACCTCAAGCCAGTTTTATACCTGAGTCATCTCAATCAGTTTGTAAAACATACAAAATTCCAAATAGTCACTCTTCAGTCCATGCTGCCTCTTCTGAAGAAAGATGACTGGATATGCTCTGTGGTTTTCCAGGATGTCTGTTATCACATACAAATAGAGCTGCAGTCCAGAAGGTTTCTCCGTTTCCAGCTGGGAGCCAAGCACTATCAATTCAGAGCACTGCCATTTGGTATCGCCACAGTCTCCAGGGTGTTTATAGAGATGATGGCATTAGTAGCAGCACATCTCCGTCTGCTAGAGATATACGTTTTCCCATAATTGGACATTTGGCTTCTCACTACTACATCCAGGGGCCTAGTACTACAACATTGGGACTTTTTGCTCCATTTGCTTCAGAATCTCGACATAACAGTGCATTACACCAAGAGCCAGTTCATTCCAAAACAGCAGATAGAATTCATTAGATATAACATGGACACGTCTCTCTGCAAATAGCCAAGTTAGTAGATTGCAGAGTGCTTTCCTTACATCTAATTGCCTTTCAGGTCATCGAACATCCCTCTCCTCAAGCAAGATTAGTACTTTGTATATTAGGTCTAATGGCCTTGAAAATTGCTCTTGCACCCATAGCCAGATTCCATGTGAGATTTTTTCAGTTGACCCTTTTAGTTCAGTGGTCTCAGAACTTTCACCCTGTCCACTCCAGGAATCATATCACACAAGTATCCAAGAGTCACATTAGTTGGTAGATTACTTTTCCATGCATAACAGTATATAGACGATTTTGCCAGGCAAAACCTCCTTATAGTGACCATGGATGCATGTCTTCTGGGGTGGGGTGGGATGGGGCATTTTGAGGGGAGGATTGTCCAAGGTTCTTGCTCACATCTAGAGGCCAAACTTCATATCAATGTCTTGGCACTAAGGGCGGTCCTCCTAGTGTTGCAGGATTTTCAGAATGTCTTCTCCAGGGGTGTGATTTCTGTCCAGGCAGACAACATGGCGGTAGTCTGGTATATCAACAAACATGTGGGAACCCAATCCAGTCTTACTCTCTTTGCTGAGAGGCCTTGAGAGTGTGGAAATAGTAGATGTCTTCACATCATTTTCTGTTAACAGCACACATCTCAGGGATGTCTAGTGTTCTAGTGGACAAACTGAGAAGGTTGTTTCTTATGCCCCATGAGTAGTTCCTCAACCAAACAGTGGTAACTCATATCTTCAGCCACTTGGGCCAGTCTTATTGCAGTCATTTTGCTTCCTACCTGAACAAAATGTGCATCAGTTACTTTGCCCTGATTCCCTCCACAGGGCACTCACTGAGGAATGCTCCAGTCTACAATTGGCCCCCAGCGCTCCAATACGCTTTTCCTCCAATATCCCTGATAACCAGATTTATTCAGAATGCCAGAATGTGCAAGACCAGAGTGATACTCATTGTCTCCTTTTGGCCCTGGCAAATTTAGTTCCCCTTCCTATGGCCTCATCTAGTACATCCTCCCTAGATGTTGGATCACTATCCATATCTTCTAAGTCATCCATCCTGTATACCTCTTCAGGACCAAATGTCCATGAAACCGATTGCTTGGTTTCTTCATTTCTAACTATAGCCAGAGATGCTGGGCTTTCTGCACCAGTTGTTCACATTACCTCAGCTTCTGAGAAACAATCTACCAAAAAGATTTACCAGAGTAAATTGAAAAGGTTTTCCATTTGGACCTCATCAGAAGGTTTGAACCCTTTCTCAGCACCTCTCCATTCTGTTCAAGGTATAAGTGGCTGCTTTTTTCAGTTTTCATATAGAACAAAATAATCCTCCATAGCATCTCTGAAAATTTTCAAAGCCTTTCTTAAAGGAACCTTCTTGCTGACAACTCTAATTAGGGACTACCCACCCACCCCCCACCCCAGGATATCACAATTTTGCTACAAACCTTAATTCACTACCCCATCCCACCACCTTTGGAACCAGCAACTTCTATAGACTTAAAACATTTGTCTTGGAAAACAATTTTCCTAGTTGCAGTCATTTTTAGCAAACCTCACATATAGTTTTCCATAAAGACAGAGTTACACTAAGATCTAAGATGTTCTCTTGCTCTGAGGTGACATCTAAAACAAATGTAAACCAATCTATTGACCTACCAGTGTTCTTCCTAAGATATTCAAACAAAAGGAGAGTATATATTGCCTGTGCTACATATTCATTGTCAACTCAGGTTCATTCGTCATAGAACAAGGGACTTCAGAAAATCAAAACAATTTTTTAATGCTTTCTTCAAGGCTAAACTGGATAATGGTGTCTCCAAAGTTACCCTTTCAAGATGGTTGTCAGAGTGTATTTCCTTTGCCTACGCTAAAAGAGGTTTATCTTTATGTACAGAACATTCTACAAGGGCGGTAACTACCTCTGCAGCCTTTATGAATAGGATCCCAATTGACATTTGTGCAGCAACAACTTTGTCTACGGTTCATACCTTTGTGTCTCATTACAAATTGGATGTACAGTCTGGAACATGTTCTTCCTTCTGTTCCACCATCCTCAGGAATGTCCTTAATACCACCCAGGTGTCTGGCAGCTTGAAATCTGATTCAAAGGTTGAATCAGATGGAAATAGACAACATTAGCTATGAAAGATATGTACTTCCCATAACGATAGATCTGTGCTTCCCCCCTTCCCCCTTCCAGTATTATCATTGACAGCTCCAGGTGATTGGATAGATCTCACCTTAGACTTTGCCTGTTTACTGTTCTGTAGGCTGTAGTTTCCTGTTTGTTAGATAATTTGGATTCTGTATTATTATGGTTATGTATAGAAAATCAACTAATAGATCTGACAGACTTGATCTGAGGTACAAAGATGGAGTGAAGGAAATTATGGGTAGTTGAGGAGTCAGAGTCCTGAATCCAAAACTTCAGAAAAGGCACCAAGGCCAGATCCAGCAACCCAAAGGTTGAACTGGGTGAAATTAAGACAACACGGGTCTCCAATCCTACTTTTTCTGATAAGGATGGGAAGATTATTGACAAGTATGGGAAATGGTGTGTGCTTCTGCAACTTTGATTTGCAGTTTCTTCTTGTGAGGAAAAGTCTGCTGTAACTAATTTAGTTTCTTCAGTTGTACAAGTCACTACTCATTGTTTACAGTGTGTGTATGACGCAGTTGATACTTTTTCCAGGGCTATGGCCACTGGTCCTGTTTTGAGGAGGTTTGTCTAGCTGCATTCTCAGAACTTCCCAGATGATGTAAAACGTGGAATTTTTAAATTCTCTCTTGTATAAAGATTCAATTTGTGGTTCCCCTGCTACAGAGGTGATCAAAAATTGTGATGAAAGGTGTACATTTATACAGGGGAATCTTCAAGATTTTTCAGTTCTGCTTTTCCAAATGTTCTAAAGGATTCTCAAATCACTCATACAGTTTAGGCAAAAAAAAAACAAAAACAAAATAAGAGTCTCAACAAAATGCTGGTCAACAGATGTTTAAGAATAAATGTCAAAGAGGATTCAAAAAGAATACAGGACCCCCCCCCCCAACAAAGTCTAACAAGTCAGAATTACTATCTGAGGGACCTTGCACCCACTTCCCACCCTGGCAGCCCCCTTTCCCTGCCATAAAGTCTGACTCTCCAGTTTTCTGTTTGGCAACAGATAGTTTCAGACAAATAAATTCTGAAGAGATTTTTCTTTAAGGTTACTGATGGTTGTGGAAGGAAATTCCTCCTTTCCAGGGGATAATTCCTCATCCATTAGACCAGAGCCTTTTATTTCCACCTGCCTTTCATCATAGTCTGTCCCAGGAAATGATAGAACTATTTCCTCCTTCCCGTGTGGGGGAAGGTTTTTATTTAAGGATGTTTTTAGTGCCAAAGAAAAACAATTTGGAGACCAGGTCTGGATCTTTTTTCCTAAACCTGTTTGTGATGGTGCCAGAATTCAAAATTATGTCACTTCATGATCTGTTACCTCTTCTTCCTCATATAAATTTCCTGGTAACACTAACTTTAAAAGATGCTTTTCATGGCATCCATATTCATCCAGACTTCAGGCTTTTACTAAGGTTTTATATTTCTGGGTTTCATTATCACTTCTCTGCCATACCTGTTGGATTACCCATTGCATCAGCAGTGTTCAAAAAGTGTTTTTCTCCAGATTTAGCTCATTGCATGCTACAGGGTATCCACATTTTTCCATATTTAGACAACTTGCTTATCTTTACAAATTCTTTTACAAAGTGTCAGGAATATCTCACTTGGGTGAGAGATCTCTTAAACAAACTGGAATGTCAGAGAACATTCATAAGTCTTTTTTGACTTCTGCACACAGGATTGTGTTCCTGGGATGTCAGCTAGACACCTCAGTTCAAAGAGCTTTAATTCCAAAAGAAAAAACAGATCTATATCTAGATTCATGTTTTAAGTTTTTCCAGTTAGACTTCAGTCAATGCAAGGTAATACCACAGGCACTAATGGAGGCAAGAAAGCCTGCTACTAAAAAATCATATATTAGCAAATGGAAAAGGTTTTCTAGTTGATACCATCAACATAACCAGCACCTATTCAGGGCTAGTTGCTGTCTGGTTTTACAATGTTTGTGTGAGTTGCTGTCCTGTGGCCTTTGTTACTTCTCTGTCAAGGTTCATTTATTGGTCATTTCAGTGTGTCTGTCCATGTTTCCTCCTCTTTCAATGCATTCTCATGTCAAAATGTTTTTAAATGGGGTTTTGCATTACAGACCTCAGAGAAAACTGGTGGTCCCTCCTTGAGATTTTAATTTTGTCTTAGAGTAGCTAACACTCTATTTGAACCAGCTAATCTGGCTGATTTGAGGTTTTTAACGTGGCAATAGTTGTACTGATTGCTCTGACCACTGCAAGAAGGATATCTGAGTTGCTAGTTCTAATAGTGAGTGAGCTCTATCTCATTTTCCACAGAGATGGCATTTCTTTGAGAACTAATCCTTCTTTTATAAAAAGCACCAATGGTATCAAAATAAAAACATTCTACTTTAATACTGTAAAACAACAAAATACAAAAATACAACTGGTAAGCACTTACCAGTTGTATTTTGTTGTTTTTATTTTAAGTATTAAAGTGGAATGTTTTTAATTTGAGACCGTTGGTGCATTTTATTTGTTTTTTATTACGGTCCAGTTTACATTGTCTGCGAGGCTGTTTGTAGATTCAGTCCTTCTTTTATACCTAAAGTGGTATCCAAGTTTACATTAAGCCAAACTGTCCATCTTTCTGTTTTCTTTCCTGAACCTAAAAATGAGGGAGAAAGGATACTCCATACATTAGATTTCCACAGACAACTCAGGTACTATCTTTGCAGAACTAAATCTTTTATATCTTTGGGTCAGTTGTTCATTTCTTGTGAAGGTAAAAGAAAGGCACAACCTGTGTCAAAGCAGACTATTTCCAAATGGTTGTCCAAGACTATTACCTTTTGTTATAGTCAGCACAATTAAACTATTCCAGGTATGGTCAAGTCCCATTCTGCTAAGGCCTTAGCTTCATCTGTTGCTTTTTGGACAGGGTTGCATTCTAGAAGCAATAGAAGAAAACCTGGTCCTCTGTACATACTTTTATAAACACTATAAGCTTGACTCCTTCTCAAGGTCTAGATTAGACTTTGCTAGGACCATTCTCCAGGGGCTTCTGGTCCCTTCTCCTTCAACTTCCCAAATGTATTAAGCTAGGGTAATATACCCATATAACTGTAGCAGTGATCAATACAATGAGGGTTGGGAGGGTGGCCTAATGGTTAAGGTGTTTGCCTTACAAACACAAGGTGCAGGGTTTGAGTCTCACAAGGGATAACTGGCTAGGCTTAAAATGGCTCACAAGGGCAGTTAGCTTAGTACGAACCTATGTACTATGTACTGAATGTAGTACAGTCGTGTGAGTAAATTTACCATAACAGTAGATGTTTTGAATGAACATGAATGATCACCAGTGTGGTAGCTACTCCCTCCCTCTCTCCATCTCCTTTGTTTTCTGGTGTGTTGTTTATGCTAGGGTGTGGACATTTATTTATTTTTTGTTGTTCTTAATATTGTCCTTTCAAGACTCAGCCTCCCTGTGTCTGGTGGCATGAAAGCTCTAAAGTGCTTGGCGCCCAACCCTGTCTTTTTCATCAGCTCAAGCTGATTCATGGTTTGGGCACATGGAATGTGCCTTGAAGCTTTGGAAACTGGCTGTCAGTTTTATCAGCTGTTATATCCTATGCAGGATATAATCCATATAGCTAAGGCTACTGCAACAGTTATCATTTGAACATCTACTGTTATGGCGAGTTTACTTACACAACTGTACTTTTCTTTCTGTTCATGTTTATTTTAATTGTTTTATACAGTCTATTATTTGTTATTATTTATATGTTTTAATTTTACTTTGTATTATTTGGTGCTTTGTAGTTAAAACACAAATAAAATCGAAGTTGAAATCAGAAGAATATAATGAAATTTACAACGTAAGGTCTTCCTTTAACAAAGCTACCTATGTCATTATGGCTTTTTTGTGATTTTGCATAGAATATTGATCAGGCATGAGTGTCAAAATTGTGTCTTATGTCACACCCCCTTTTTTCTGTCATTGTTACCACTTCAACCTTTCACCTTAGATCAAGGATGTGTCCACAAACAAACATATTGTTGAACACAACTGATAAGGGTTTGAGTAGAAAACTGTCAGATATGTTGTCCAGTTCTATGAACCTTGCATTTTTATTTCTGCTGCAGCTGTCCTATGTGTAATCATATAAAGAATGTCTCCTCTTCTGTCCGCAGTACTCTGACATCTGTCTTTGTTTACCATGAAGTTTCCACAAAATGTTTCTTCATACGCATTTGTTATGCCCTGTCACTGAGTGATACTATTTCTTGGTTTACTGGTAACATTGCATTCACAATTCTTCCTTTCATTGTTTTAATGTAGTTAAAGAAAACCTTTTTATTGCTTTCAGTCTTTGAGAACAAGTTACATCGGTAACTAGAGATTGAGTATTCAGTAAGATAAGTAGTTTTTGTAGTTTAATCTAGACTTGTTTTTAGAACTAGTGTAGTTTCTCACAGCTAACTATTAAACTTTTTATGCTATTTGTTTTATTATTTTATGACTACTGCATTTTTTTTCTGAATGTAATTGTATGTTTATGCTTCACTGGTTTCTTCAGGTCTTTATGATCTAGTATCTTCTGCCACCATGGACCAGGGGAAAGCCACATCCTCTGCATTTGTCTCAGTGTCCAGTCCAGGCATGGAAGAACTATCTTTCTTTTTTTTATCTGGGAGGTTCTTCTTGAAGGGGCCAGGAAAGAGACCTCTTGCCCCCCAAAAAGTGCAGTCTCCCAGATGGTATCCATCCTAGGATTTCCCTAATAAAGAAAGAAAGAAAAAGAAAGAAAGAAAAAAAAAGTTTAGACATTACTCATTTGATGACATTTTGTCTGTTCATTTGGATGCATTTTTGTCTGTTAATTTGGATGATTTTCTTACCGTAGCCAGGAGTTTATTGCACGGTTTCTATCCTGGAGAGCAGAAATCATACCAGAAGACTAACTAGGTCAATATATTCCTAATGAAAATTTGTCGTAGGGCTCTGACAGAGACAGGACTTCTTTATCTGATTTTCAAGCCCAAAACTCTCATTTAGAAGAAAGTTTATCCTCTCCATCTCAATTAGAGGAGTTTTCCTTCTCTAAGACCATTTCCAGACTGGGTGATGTATTTTTGTGGGAACAAGTGGATGTTCCCCATAAATTCAGAATGTAAGTACTGTCTAAATCCTACACGTTTTAACCTGTCCCGGGTGTCTAAACATGATCTGATGAGAGTGTATGATTATGCAGATACTATGTCTGGTGACACTACTGTCAACATTGTAAGAAGATATGTCTGGGTATGTAGTGAAACATTTTTGATAAGGTGAAGTCTGAGATTTTACACTCCACTTTAGACATGGAGATTTTGTTTGACCCTTCTGCTACTCAGGTTCCCAAATAGTTTTATGGCAGAAGGAATTTAATTCGGGGAATTACTAAGATTTTTCAATCCCCACATTATAAACCTTATAAACCCCTCTGCTATTTTCAAAGGCAAAATAATCAATGTCTGCTATCTTCTGATAAACAAGGAACAAAAAAAGAGGTGCATGAGGAGAATAATAAAGTACAGAGATCCTTTCGAAAAAGGGACAGACCATGCAATCAGAATGACTGTGCTAGCATTCCATCCCCACCCCACTCCCATCCTGTCCCTACATCTCTGACTCTGTCCTTGTAGACTGGCTCTCAATTTTTTTCCTTTGGCAACAGATTGTTTCAGACTCTTGGGTACTAATACTGGTTCAGGATAGTTACATCTGGCATTGAATACACATACTTCCTTTTGGGGAATTCCCCCTACCCTCTGAACCAAACACAGTTTTCCCCCTCAGGTTCTTCACCACATCTGCCTTGCTCTATTAATAAGTTCTTCAGTTATAGTACTTCTCTTAGATATGGTCAGGAATATAGTGAAGCTTAGTTTAGATATTTTTCTTTATTTGTGAGCCTATACTGCAGTGTTATTTTAAATATGGTTTGTGGTTTTGAACTCTGATGTCACTGAGAATATATATTTAGTATTGTCTTGTTCTTTTATTATTTATTATTAAATATATTTAAATCTTTCATTGTGGCTGATCTGTATAGAGATATTTACATTTTAGGAGGACTTGCATATTTATTTGGTGACGTCAAGCTACCATTTGTATTAATATTAAGAGCCTTAAAGTAGTTGTTAAGGAATGACTGGTGGCAGTGAAAACTACCTTACAGTCTGGGAAGAAGGGGGCATAGCTAGTAAACCTGTACCAGCCTTTCCCAGGTGAGTGTGTGTGTAAATCAAACCTCAAAGAGTGTGTCAGCTACTTGGGCAGGGACATAAAGCACTGGTTGGAAAGAGAGAGTGCTGGAGGTCTTGGCTTGGTCACTCATCTGAGATCTCAACTCTATACCAGTGCCAGTGGGGAGTCTTATTGGGAATCTGGAGAAAGAGGGAGAAACCAGCCTCAGACTGACTGTGGTCTCCATGTGCTCTTAAGGGAAATTGCACTTGATGCAGAGAGCTTTATCTGGAAATACTGTGTGTGTACCTGTCATCCTCCCAGTGAACATCTCCCACTGGTGCCAGTGGTGAGGATTGAGGCTCCTTGATTACTGGTCCAGTGGTGGGTCATAGAATTTGGTGACAGTGCTGGGATCACCACATTACATATTAGGATTCAAGGGTGTGGATATTGAACTCCTGTAGATTGTAAACAGTGGTCACTAAAGAAGGTGTTTGTACTCTCATGCAGCTACACGGTGAACATTCAGAATTTCATATCACAGTAGTTTTATTTATTTTTTGTTAGCTTAGTTAGTCAGAGAGAGCAGGCAAGGATTTCAGCAGAGGTTATGGCAATCTGACAAGGAGCCATTTGGCTGAGATGTGCCAAGCCAAAGGACTGGTGCATGCTAACCTGACTAAAGTTGAAATGATTGCAGCCTTAGTCACAGTTGCATCACAGACCAGCAA
This sequence comes from Protopterus annectens, assembly GCF_019279795.1. Taxonomy (NCBI): domain Eukaryota; kingdom Metazoa; phylum Chordata; order Ceratodontiformes; family Protopteridae; genus Protopterus; species Protopterus annectens. Next base: position 1,941,878,063 of record NC_056731.1, read on the forward strand.
CCAGGAGAACAACCAAACTGGCCTTGAGACTATACAACTCTCAGAAAATGGACAGTTCAACTTTGCCTCAGAGGACTTAAAATCTGTCTGGAGTTAAAGAGACTTGAACTGGAGGCCAAACATTTGGAACTAGGATCAGCAGAAAGACTGCAGCATTTGGAGGCTGAAGAAAAAGAGAAGCAGATAGAATTAGCGTCAGCAGAGAGACTGTAATGTCTGGAAGCTGAAGAAAATGAGAGACTGAGACATTTGGAGGATGAAGAAAATGAGAGGCAGAGGCAACATGAAAAAGAGATGCTGACTCTTCGCCAGGGTCATGGAGGTAATAGGGAAGGGAGTAACTGAACTCCAGAAGTAATAAAGGTCAGTAAATTTCTTCCACAATTTACAGAGGGTGATAATTGTGATAGTTTTATTCATATGTTTGAAAGGATATGTAGACAGTATAATGTTGACCAAGGGCTCTGGCTACAGTTCCTGACCACCTTACTCCATGGTAAAGCTGTAACTGCTGTTTCTAAATTGTCTGATACTGATTGCTTAAATTATAACACAGTTAAAAATTGTTTATTAGAGTGTTTTAAGTTAACACCCGAAGCTTATAGAAATGTTTTGAGTGCATAGACGCAATGCAGATGAAGGTGTGTATGAATATATTGCTGAGTTATGCAGTGACACACAGTCAGGCTTGGAAACAGGCATGTGGGTCTGGTAGCCTAGTGGTGACCCAGACAGACTGCATACCTGAAGCCTGGTGATGTGGCTACTTCAGGGAGGGAGCTACCCTGTAGCAGTGAGACTGAAGGTGAGCCACAGCTGCCGGTGGGTACTGATGTTCCCTTGGACAGAGTCACTGCAATTGCAGAGGTGAGTAATAGTACCCAGGATGACAGTGAGGCACTGCTGTCAGACGATATCAAGACTTCCGGTGGAAGGGGAATCTGGGAAGGGTTACAAAGAGAGAGTTGAGACAGGCTCGGCTCTCAGACCCTACATTTCAAGGCTTGAGGGAGGTAGCCAGTGAGGCACCTGATTCTCAAGGAAAAGGGGAATCTGTATACCGGGACAAAGGGTTACTGTATAGAAAGTGGACCTCTAAGGGAGGGCTAGAGGGTGAGAGAATACAGCAGTTTCAAAGCCAAAAAATAGCACCGTAGACATGATCAAACACCACAACCAAACAGCTCACGAGGGTAAAAAGTTTACTGACAATGAATCCAGATCTGGAACAACTTAAAAGCAGTAGAACATCCTCAAATAAATGTTGTTGTTGTCTTTCGTCTTTTCCCGGTTAGGGGTTGCCACAGCGGAACTCTGGTCCACTAATGATTGGCAGTAGATTTTCATGAGCGCCGAGGTGCCAGCTCGACGTTCAACCTTCAGCGAATGCACGCCCAACATCCTCAAATAAATAAAAGCAAAAATTAAAACATGGATGAAAATGTGACTCCCATGCACTGGCCCAGTAATCAAGGAGCCTCAGTCCCCACCACTAGCACCAGTGAGGGAGCGTGCACTTTGGGAAGGATAACAAATACACACACTGTAAAGTACGATTTCCCTTAAGAACACAGAGATCACAGTCAGTCTGGGGCTGGTTTCTCCCTTTCTCTCCAGATCCCCAATAAGACTCCCCATTGGCACAGCTATAGGGTACAGATTTCAGCCTAGTGGTCAAGCCAAAACCTCTAGCACCCTCTCAGTCCAACCAGTGCTTTGTGTTCCTGCCCAAGTAACTGTCACACATACACTTTGAGATATGAGTTATATGCAAATACACAGACCCTCCTGGGGAATGCTGACACAGGTTCGCCAGCTATGCCCCCTTCTCTCCAGACTATAAGGTAGAAGTCACTGCCACCAACCACTATTTATCAGCTACTAATAAAGGCCCTTACCAAAGGGTGTCCAATTTTACTGTGCATTATTATTATCCAATTAGTAAGTGTGACAAACAGCAAGGCTTTTAGAGTGCCTTTGTACAGTGGCACCAAATACATGCAAGTACTCTAGAGCATAAATTATCTCTACACAAAACAGCACAGTTGAAAGGATTAAAATTATTTAATAAATAAATAAGAAAACCACAAGACAATACTTATTACTTCAACACAATAACATTATAGAGTTCGGAAATCACAGGAAATATTTTAATACAATATTGTAGGATAGTCTGACATAAATATAGAAAACAGCTAGACTTATCTGGCTATATTTCCCTCTATCTCTAAGAGAAATCACTGTTCTAAATACTACTTACACACAGAGCAAGGAAGTGCTGATGAGTGGATGTTCTTACTAGATCCAAGATAAGATACAAAATGCTAAATGCTCTTCTTTCTTTCTGTCCTTAAATTAATAATACCATTACTGCTGAGTCATTTCACATTGCATCATTCTTGTCACCCCTGCTGAGGTTTCCCAGGCTCACTGAACTTAAAATTTAACATTTCTACAGCTGCCAGGAAGTCACAGCAATAAAAGACACTTTACATGCGAAACCTAGTAATGTTCTTTGTCTTAAAACAATAGAAAGAAACTCTTAGCCCAGACTTCCTGTAATCGAGCTTGAGATCAAACACAGTTATAAAATGCTTTATTTAACACCTTTCTTCCAGCAGAGTGCACTGTTGTTACATTTTTGAAGCTCAGTACAACATATAGTTTAATCATAACATATAATTCTCTTTACATTTGTAAAACAAGCCAGTGGATTATATTATTAATTACAATGACATAGAATTATCTACAAAATTCCATCTGGCTGGGCTGGCAGCCCCTCAGTTTTTTACAGAAACTATAATGCATTTTAAAAAAACTTGTAAAAAAACTTTTATAAACTTTGAGATTTCTTTCAAACCTTAATAGAAAAAATATAAAAGAAATGCCAAAACTAAACTTCTTACATTATGAAGGTAAGAAGAATATGTAATATGATAGAAACTTTCACATTAAAATCTACTGTGAATGAATAATACAAAAGGTTAGTAAAACTACACTGCCATCTAATGTGCAACAAAATAAATGCAACTTAAATGTTCTATATTTAAATTAATCTATACAAAGGGTCTATAATATATATTCAAAGTTTCTAAACTTCGAACCTCATATGTTTGACAACATGTGAGCGAAGTTTGAAACAGTGAATATATAATAAAAAATTTAAAAAACAAAAACTTACCTCAACACTCTGAGCAGGGGGGCAAGCCCCCCTGCACCCCCCACACCTTCCCTACTTAAATATACCAACTCCGAGATCACACTTCAGTTCAGAAAAGGGAAATTTTCCCATTCTGCACCGTACGGAGCCATTGCTTTTCACCTTCAAACTTTTTAAAGTTCGATCATATGGTGTCGACCATATGATATTCGAACTTTAAAAAGTTCGAATAATTAATATGGACCCTATGCAAATACTTCATTAACTGATAAAATATTAATACTAAAATATAAATAAAAATTGTATAAAAACAACACTCCATAAAAACTATAATATACTTATGCGGTAGTGTAAAATGCTTATAAAACAGTGTAAAAAATAAGTGTAATATTGAAGTCTGGCAGACCTAAGTTTCAAAACTGAAATAAGGGAGATATTTCATTAAGTCCAGGAAATTTATTGGCTACAAGAATCAGTTGCCAAAATATTTCCTGATATTCAGTTTTTGTATCCCATTGTCCTTCTCGAACATCGTAAGGAATTTCTTCGAGTACAAAAAATAAAAAAGTAATTTCTTTGCAATTAATAGTATGTTTATATAATGCATTTGTAATATATTTCCTTTGAATATCATATAAATGTTCATATATTCTTCTTTTTAATGCTCTGTTTTCCCCACATAGAATGCAGAACATTTTTTGCAGTCAGCTAAATATACAACCCCTTTACTTTCACAATTGGTGTACTTTTTTACCTGTATATATCGATCTTTGCTCTGTAAATAAACACATGTTCTTTGTGTTTCACAGTTGTAGTCATCACATTTGGGTTATCCCTGCCAGGCTAGCCCTCGATCGGCCCGAATACCAGAGGCTTAATATTTCTGCATCAGTTGCTGTTGCTTCAGGATTGATGTCAGGTCATCAGTAGTATAAAACAAGACAGCAGACACCATTACATCAGTCTTTCCTGGCGAGGAGCTCGAAGCAGAAGCAGTTTGCACGAGTGCCGGTCAGCCGCTACCTTAGTTTCGTCTCACGAATTGAAGCTTTAGTCTTCTAAAGCTAAGTACCCTGTTGGGGATTCTTTTTTCTTGCTCTAACCAATGTCATAAAAAGTTAATTGTCTCGCCTGTGGAAAGCAAATACCACACCGAGACTTTCATACTTACTGCGTCACTTGCTTAGGCCAGACCACAACGTCCCTCGCTGTCGCTTTTGTGGTTTGTTCAACACCAGAACTGTACGTTGTTGGGCCCTTATTGTAGCTAGATATTTTCGCTCACAGTCCTCGAATTCCGATATGACTTTGGTAAGCCATCCGACAGCAGATCTTCCGAAAAAACATAAGGATAAAGACAGAGACAGACCGCACAGGTCGAAACCTGCCAACGACACTTTCGTTAAGCTAGTCACCAGTTCTTCGGTCCTCAGTGCGGTGCTTTCACAGTCACTGATGCCCACTTCTGTGGATTCACAGGCCGCTACCGAGACCCTTTTGGAGTCCGGTATGCTGCAAAACTCTTCTTTGTCTAAGGATCCAGCGGTTGTCTCTACCTTGGATGGGTCCCGAGCTGCTGAGCATGCACCGGCTTCCGAGGAAGTACTTCGCACTACCAATTCTTGACACAAACAGGTGACTTCTTTCACGTCTACCATTCTTTCGAAAACTACTGAGTTTCTAAGGCCCAAAGTATGAACCATGCCCAAGAAACCGATGATCCAATCTCAAACACTTGCTTCCTTGCCTCAGTCTCAAATGCTTAAAATGGTGGAAGACCTTATAATGCTGATCAGGGGAAGCCAAGCTACCCCTTCCAAAAGAAAAAAGAGATCTGTCCCCAGTAGTTTTATCTGAGCAGGAGTCTGATGACACTGATGCATCTGAATATGAAGACATGCAACCCCTCTCTGCCTATGAGGATACTGATGCAGAGGAATCCATTCTTTCAGCCTCTGCACCCGAGGACTTTTCCTTTGGGGAACCCTTCATACTTTAAGGGAGCATTTCCAATGGGAATGTCAGGACTACCCTCAGTCTAAAAAGAGACTCAGAGAATTCTTAGATCTTCCATAGCACAGACCAATGGCCATTCCCCCTGTCCTGGATGTTGTGGATGATGTTTTCATAGAATCTAGTTTGACTCCTGACACCCTCCCTCCTGCGCCCAGAAAACCTGACAGGTATTACAGGGTCCCTGATTCACACAAATCAAATTTCTTTTCGAAAATCCTACTGCTGACCCTGAGGTTATTTCTCAAGGGCCTAAAGAAATTGAAGCAACTTCTGCTAAGAATCCCATCCCCTCAGATAGGGATTCCTGAGCACTAGACAGATGGGGTAAAAAAGTATACATCTCTGCTAGTCTTGCTAGCAGAGCAGTAAATTGCCAATTCCATATGCTAAAATTTCAGCAACATACCATGGAACTCCAAAAACAAAAAATATCATCCTTTCCTGCTTGTGCAGAAAATAAAGAGTTACAAGAGTTAATGCATTCTGCAAGTCAAGTAACTAAGCACACCTTACACTGTGGTTTTGACACCCTAAAAGCTTCTTGCAGGACAGCAGTCACCGGTTCTGTCCTTAGAAGGCATGCTTGGCTTAAGGAACAGCCCTTGCCAGACCATGTCAAATCTAAATTATTGGATGCACCCTTGCCCAAAGACAACTTATTTGGCACCAAGGCAGAGGAGGTCTTATAAAAGATGGAAGAAAAAGCTAAATCTATGCAGACAGTTAAGGATTTCCTATAGGTTCAGCCAATCAGTTCTCTGCGCTTCCCTTTGGCTTATCTACAGCTCTCAGTTTTCACAAAAAATCTGGCTCCCACTATTGCCTTTTGCAGACAAAGAAATATACAAATGTACCCATACTTAGACGACTACGTAATTCAGGCAGACAGTCAGGAAAAGCTGCTCAAGCACCTGGCCTTTGTAAAGTCCCTAATGACCTCCATAGGGTACACTAGCAATGAAAAGAAATCCAAACTAGTACCCACCCAAAGGATTATATTCCTGGGAGCAAGACTGGACACAGCATCCCAGATGGCATTCCTTTCACCAGAAAAGCAAACTTACCTGACAGCCTAATTCTCTCAGCTAGCCACCAGATCCCAGTTATCCGCAAGGAAAATCCTGCCAGCTCTGTGGTTCATGGCATCTTGCATTCTATTCATTCCGTATGCCAGACTGCATATGAGGAAACGTCAATGGTACCTAAAAAGCCTTTGGTGTCAACACTGTCAAGACCTGGAAACTCTTATAGATTTTCTTTGGTGGGCAGCAGCATGCTTCCACAACAAGGGACTACCTTTCTTAACACCCCTTGCTGCCCAGACCCTCTCCACAGATGCATCAGACTATACCTGTGGTGCACACCTGGATGGCAGGTGCATACAGGGCCAGTGGAGCCCACAGCAAATACATTTGCACATCAACCAAAAAGAGATGTTAGCTGTCCAGCACGCATTGACAGCTTTCAGGCCCCTTGTCTCCCCAGGGGCTCTCCTGATCAAAACAGACAACACGACTGTGATGTGGTATATCAACAAGCAGAGAGGGACTCACTCCTACCCTCTATGCAGGCTCGCCAAGACCCTTTGGCACACAGCCTCAGCCATGCAACTACACCTGATAGCACAATTCCTGCCAGGCTCTCTAAACTCTCTGGCAGACAACTTAAGCAGAACTCTTCTGGACCCACAAGATTGGCAGCTAGACCAAAGAACCTTCACCCTAATAACTCAGAAATGGGGCACCCCAAAGGTCGACCTCTTTGCTTCCCACTCCAACCATCAGCTCAGCAAGTTCTGTACCAGGTAGCCTCACTGCAGGGCCTGGAAAGTGGATGCCCTATCCTTCACCTGGGTTAACCTCTCAGTCTATGCATTTCTCCCACTACCTCGCATAACCAGGGTACTGCTCAAATTAAGGGAGGAAAAACCAAGGACAATTCTGATTGCTCCAGACTGACCTCAGCAGCACTGGTATCCACTGCTACACAGCCTGTCCCCACTGCCACCATGGCATCTCCCTCAGACCTCAAACCTCCTGACCCAGAGGGAAGGAGAATTCATACATCCCCAATTGCAGACCCTCAGTTTGACAGCCTGGCTTATTCCCTGACCACTGATCAAGCTGCCAGTCTCAGTAAACAGGTTCTAGATGTTATACATGAGGCTAGACGCCCTAGCACTAGAAAGTCTTATGCTGACAAATGGAAAGGATTCTGCATCTGGATTCAGGCTAAGGGAGCCGATATGGCACAATCCTCCCTACCTCTCATCCTGGATTACCTAGCTGACCTACTACACAGTGTTCTCTCCTTTTCCTCTATTAAAATAAATGCCTCTGCTATGTCTGCTCATTTCAACACTGAGCACCCACTTTTCTCACACCCTCTGATCAAACAGTTCCTAAGAAGGGCTAGCAATCTGAGGCCACCGAGAAGAGCACCCACCCCAGCTTGGGACCTAAACTTTGTGTTGCAAAACATCACCCTACCCCCATTTAAACCAGCATCTTCAGCAGAGTTAAAGTTTCTCTCTTGGAAGACAGCCTTGCTTCTGGCCATCACTTCAGCCAGAAGAGTATCTGAGCTACAAACACTCATGGCTGTATAGCCCATCATCATCTTCCATGCTGACAGGGTATCTCTCAGGTCTAACCCATCCTTCATGCCCAAAGTGGTGGCCAGTGTGACTCTCCACCAATCCATTCATTTGCCCACCTTTTCCCTAACCCACAAAACAAGGGGGAAAGGATCCTGCACTTTCTGCATGTGCACAGACAGCTCAGATTCTATCCAGACAGGACTAAATCATTCAGAAAGACTAATCTATTGATAGTCAGCTTTTCTACAGGGGCAGAGGGCAAAGCCATATCCAAACAAGCCATTTCCAAATGGATAGCACACTGCATCCATTTCTGTTACAAGCAACATGGGAAACCTCCCTCTAAGGGGCTCAGGACTCACTCTACCAGAGCAGCCACCACCTCTGCAGCTTTTCTCAGAGGAGTCCCCACCAGGGACATCCTGGAGGCTGCCACATGGACATCTGTTCACACCTTCACCAAGCATTACCACCTGCCTATCTTCTCCAAATCTAGGGCAGGCTTTGCCACTGCAGTCTTGCAGGGCATCCTAGCCAGCCCCTAGTCTCCTTGACTGCCTCCACCCTTTTCCTCAGCTTTGGGAATCAACCCAAATGTGATGACTGCAACACTGAAACATGAAGAACATAGTACAGTTGTGTACACTTACCATAAATGTAGATGTTTGAGTGTGTTCACTGTTGCAGTCCTGGTTTCCCTCCCTCCATCCCCCTTTTTTTCATTCTCTCTTCTTACAAGGAACTTTTTGGTATTTACTTTCTACTGGTGGGGTTCTTCCACCATATCCTGTCTCCCACTTGGGGGCTCCTGACTGTTAGGGCAAGAAAAACTGATGTAATGGCATTGGCTGCCTTGCTTTATACTACTGATGACCTGACGTCAATCCTGAAGCGACAGCAACTGACGCAGAAATATTAAGCCTCTGGTATTCTGACTGGCTGAGGGCTACCCTGGCAGGGATAACCCAAATGTGATGACTGCAACAGTGAATACACTTGAACATCTACATTTATGGTAAGTGTACACAGCTGCACTTTTCTTTATTACTAGTATGTGGACATTGGGCACATTTTTCACATTTATATGTACCCTTTCTTTTTCCTGAATCTATATGCTTATAAAAATCAGTCTATAAATAATTTCTGATATTCCTGTCCTTTCTATAAGTAAATTTAAGCTGTTGTTTAAATATACTATCCAGATCAGAGAAACTGGAGAACATATTCCATTTTTTGAATATTACATTTTTATTAACCTTAGCATCCCTATTAAAATTCATCACAAATGTTCCTGTCTGTAGTCCTACCTCCTTACCCCTAGTATTATTAAAATTCCTTTTCAAATCTATACTTCTATTACCTGTTTTTATGGGTACATTCCCTTTTCCTAGTAAGGGACAAAATCTGTCTTTCATTTCCTCTATTACTTTGTACAGAACTTCATCTATCAATTTATTAGGGTATTTCCTATCCAAAACATACTTTTTAAAATGTCACATTCATATTTAATATCCATTTCAGCTGATGTCATCCTAATGAATTGTCCTTTTAAGATATTGCTTTTTTGGTTGTAGGGGTGTGCACTGGTGAAATATAGATATGAATTGGAAAAAGTACTTTTTCTATACACTCTAGACATATTGTTTTGTAGTTGGAACCTTATGTATCATTACATACAAGTAACTAAATCTTTACTTATAAGTAAATTTTAAAAACTCAGTAGTACCACTCATGTAATCTACAAGTTCTTTTAACCTCTCTTCAATGTCCTTCCAAAGGTACATAAATAATCCAAGTATCTTTTATACATATACCAACATTTTACATAGGGGGAACTAAAAATGTATTTTTTCTCCCACGTACTTAAAATTAAATTTGCAGACTTGGGGGCACAACTTGCCCCCATAGCTACTACATTTTTTCTTAAAAAATCCCCCCTCAAACTGAATGAAATTGTTTTTAATGCACTATTTCCATTAATTCTAATAATGTTCTAAAGTCCTTAAAATTAAATTTCTTCTCTTCTATCAGAGCTTCTTCAGTCCACTCCATATCTATTTGATGTGGTGTAACAGAAATAAATCTGTAATATCTATGGTAACAAATATTATCTCATTATTATATGGATTCTGATCACTAGATTTAAGGACGTCCCATGCATCCTTTAAAATACTGTCCTGCTCGACCCATATTGTGTTAAGTTTCATGTTAATATATTTTGCTAAAACATGGATTTTAGATCCATTTGTTGCCACAATGGGTGTAAGTCGTGGGTTATAAGCATCTTTATGCACTTTGGGAATTCCACAAATTGATGGTATAACTGTTTTTTCTATCCATAAATAATTATACGTTTGTATATCTATCATATCTTTATATAATAATTCTTTAATAGCAAAACCTATTTTAGAGTAAGCAATATTAAGTTCATCAATAGAGACTCTGGCATATATAATTTAATCTCCAAGTATTTCTTGCATTTTTCCAACATAAATTACATTATCCATAATTATCACACCACCCCCTTTATTTGACCTCATAACTCTTATATTTTTATTCTTACTAAGTTTTGATAACTTTCTTTCTTCAAATGGGAGGTTAGGATGGATTTTAGTCTTACTTAACATGTCACTTAACTCTTTTTCTACTACTATTTCAAAAATGTTTAATTGGGGGTGTAAAGGGGGATTACATGTGCTTTTTCTTTTTAAATCTATATATTCATTCTTTTCTTTTGATTCTCCTAAATGTATTAATTCTAGATTATTTTTTCTAACAAATAGCTTCATCTCTAAAACCAATTTGCTATTGTCACTTCTTTTATTAGGAACAAACTTTAAGCTTTTCATAAATAAAGTAAAATAAGTTCCATTAAGCTCAATATTACTACAATTAAAATGTTATAATTCTTAAAGCAAAATGTAAAATCGTTATGCATATGTTCAGCCTCTATCTCTCCAGTCAAGCCATTTCTGTTGCTTTTGTGTACTATTTCACTTTTTTGTTTTATTTGTCCTGTCCTTTTCCCCTGTAGTAATCATAAGGAATTATAGGTCTGTTTTTTTTATCCTCTCCGATCTTCTTAAAAGGGGAAATTCTAAAGGGTCATGCAAGTTAAAATATTCCCCATTGTACCTTCTCTCATAGTATTTTTCCCCTCATGTATATCATAATCTTCCCATTAATATCCCTCCCCTCTAATATACTCATGTCCAGTCTTATTAATTCCTTCTTGTTGAATATAAAAATAGTTATTCTATATTTGTTTAGGTTTAGGGTAACTTATTTTCCCTATGTATTCCAATATATCCCTTTCTAATGTTTACTCTTACATCTGGTAATAAAAACACATTTATTATCTATGTAATTCTTAATATTCAAATATTTACTTTTTTCTTCCTCCACAGAAAACAATAAATCATTCACAATCTTCTTGTTCACATCCTCTATTTGTCTAAATAGCATATTCATATTCATTTAATTTTGTCTTACGATCGCCTTCATAGAGGAAAAGCCAGATTGATCAAAAATTCCAATTTATTCGTTATGGATCTCAGTACCTTCTTTAACATTATTTGGGTATTTACATACCTTAAGGCCTTTAGGTACTAGTTCCATTTCTGAACACTGCTTTAAATATTTGTTGTCTGTAATATAGAATTAGAATACAGCAGTTGGTAATGCCAACAGCCTAATGCCTGGTACTTCTAGCCATAGCCCATGACATTCTTTTTGCAGGTCATATGGGCATAAAGCATACCAAGAGACGTATTATGTAGAACTTTTATTGGTTTGAGATTTCCAGGGATGTAACAGGGTACTGCAGGAATTGTGAGCAGTGCCAAAAAGTAGGTAAACCAGGGGACAAAGTCAAAGCTCCTTTGATGCATTTGCCTGTGACTGAGGAGCCATTTCAGAGGGTAGCTATGGATATTGTGGGGCCTCTGAGTACCCCAAGTTCCACAGGGACCCAAGTTCCACAGGGAAGAAGTATACCCTAGTGGCAGTATATTATGCTGTCTGTACTGTAACTGAAACCTGGTTCAAGGCTCCTGAGAGCACCCCGGCACTATCAGGTTTTACCTCATATTATGCGTTCCAGCCCCAAAACCCGGACCACACCACAAAAGGAGGGGGTGTGTCCATATTCATCAAGGATACCCACACCTCCAGGTTGGTGGCAACGCACGAAGCATCGGAAACCATCCAGGTGCAATTAACCATAGGCAAAACTGCTCTACAATTTGTAGCATGCTACAGGCCACCCTCTCAAACTCAGGAACCCCATACAGCCTTCCTGAAGACACTGGAGGGTATAAATGTATCTCCAAACACCATTATATTGGGTGACTTCAACTACCCGAATATAGACTGGGAACATTACTCAAGCCCCAACTTTTTAGCCCAAAGGTTCCTGGAGTTCATAAATTCAAATGCCATGGAACAACTAGTCACCGTTCCCACAAGAGGAGAAAATATACTAGATCTCATCATCACAAACATGGGGACAAAATGCTCCACACCGGAAGTATATCCCTCATTGGTGAGATCAGATCATAAACTAATCTCACTGGAAATCCACATCCCGCCCCCACCCCAAACAAAAAAGACCACAGTGAAGAACTTCTCCAAAGCAAACTTCACACTACTCAAGACTGGTGTGGTATCCTTCAAGGCCCCCGAGCCAGTGGAAACCACAACCCAAGCTGCGGAAGCCCTTACAAATGCCTTCTACGAACACCTCCAGGACTGCATGGATCAGGCAATCCCTAATAAAAGCAAGACTCTTTCCACCAAGGGCAAACGTCCAGTCTGGTGGACCCCAGCCATAAACAAACTTTACAATAAGAGGAGAAAGCTGTTACATGATAGAGCAAAATCCATAAAAGAGAAGACACCCTTGATCATTATTAGTAAAAAATACGAGCACTCATAAAATCATCCAAGGCCAACTTTGAGAGAAAAATTGCCATAGATTCAAAAGACAATCATAAGGCCTTCTTCAGCTATGTTAGAAACCTGGGTGGAATCTCCCAGATATGCTCAGAATTAGTCCAAAATTATACAAAAATCACTGAACCCACAGACATTGCCAACATACTGGCAGACAGGTTCAGTGCAAACTTCACCCCCTCTCCCCCCCAAAAGGAGAGATAACTATCCCAGCGGAGTGTAGCCTCCCAGACATCTCAAATGTGCAGGTAAAAGCTGCTCTCTAAAGCTAAAAACACAGCATCAATGGGACCGGATGGTGTCCCCGGCTGTGTGCTACACGAACTCAATGAGGAACTAAACCCGCACATAAGGCAGCTGTTTAATCTTAGCCTTACCACAAGATACGTGCCCAAGGAGTGGCGTACGGCAACTGTGGTCCCACTCCACAAAGGCGGTGCCTCTACGGACCCTGATAATTACCGCCCCATAAGCTTAACAAGCCTGGTCTGCAAAGCTATGGAGAGGATCATAATGGAACTCATAAACAAAGACATAGGGGACTTGCAGACATTGGACCCGACCCAGTTTGGCTTTGTCAAGGGCAGATCATGCCTTTTGAACTTGGTCGACTTCTTCGAAACAGTCACCAAGGCCATTGATGAGGGAAAGGCAGTCCATACAGCCTACCTTGACCTTGCAAAGCTTTCACACAATACCCCACTCAGGTATTATAGAGAAACTTACCAGCTTAAATGTAAACCCATATGTCACAAGATGGGTTGCAAACTGGCTAAAGGACAGAACCCACAGGGTTAGAGTTGCTGGCACCATGTCAGACTCCAAGCCAGTCACAAGTGGTGTCCCACAGGGCTCAGTCCTTGGCCCCCTATTGTTCGGCATCTACTTCTCAGAAGTACAGGCAAACATAGGAGGACTATGGCTGACAAAGTTTGCAGATGACTGCAAACTGGGTGCCATAGTGGAAAGTACATCGGACACAGATATCCTTCAGAGGGGTCTCATGGAAACTGATAGCTGGTGCCAGAGCCATGGCCTAAAGTTAAATGCCAAAAAATGTATAGTCATACCCTTCGGGAAAAACAAGGTAACCCCAAGCTACCATATAGGTGGCAATCCACTAAGCACAGAAGAGGTTATCAGGGACCTGGGGACCCAGGTTGACAGTGGCCTTTCTTTTGACACTCACATTGCTAAAGTGGTTAGAAAGACCTTCTACATTGCCCACCTGATCATGAAGGGATTCACATCCAGATCAAGTGAGGTCATTGTTCCCCTGTACTCTTCACTTATCAGACCAATGATCGAGTACAATGCCCCATTCGGGATGTATCTCACCCGACACCTGCAGCAATTGGAGAGACCCCAAAAGTTCCTCACCAAAAGGATAAAGGGATTCCAAAATGTGTCATATGCTGCCAGACTGAAGAAACTCCAGCTCTATTCAGTCGCATACCGTCTGCTCAGAGGTGACTTGTGCCTGACATACAAGGCCATGTCCAACCCGGAATTAATGGACATGCTCCACTTCAAAAAATCCAAATCTACCAGATCCACTAGAGCAAGCGACTTAAACCTTAGCACGGATATAAATAAGACATGCTGGAGGGATAGATTTGTCACTCAGAGACTCCCTATGCTGTGGAATAAAATCCCGGTCCATGTGAGGCAGAGCACCTCGCTGGCTCTGTTCAAGAGAAATCTTGACCGGTGGATGGGAGATCGTAGGTTTACCCCGGGAATCATCTCTGTGTCACTGCTGGACAGAGGCACAACAAACTAATGGGCACAATATTTTTTAACATAAGGGGTGGCGTAAGCCACAAAACTTTGGACTAGGCTTATAAATGCCTTAGGGCAGATAGCCTAGTATAAACCTATGAACCTATGCTGTCAGATACCCTGAGGTGGTGGCTCTGTCCTCCATCGAGGCAGAAAAGATGGAAGATGCTTTGTAAGAGATTTTCAGCAGGGCAGGTTTCAAGGAACATATACTGACTGACTGAAGTGTCAGTTTCATGTCAGACCTGCTATCTTTATGGGGAAGCACTGTTGGGTGAAGCACCTAAAGATCACTCCCTACCATCCCTAGACTAATGGTCTTGTGGAGTGGTTAAACTCTACACTAAAGTCCATGCTACGGGCATTTGCAGACCAATTTAAGAGGGAGTGGGACAAATATGTGACCCATCTGTTGTTTGCTTACAGAGAGGTGCCCCAGGAATCCACAGGGCTTTTACTCTTTGAGTTGCTGTATGGGCATAAGGTAAGGGGACCTGTAGATTTGATTAGCGATGAGTGGGATGGTGAGTGTGAATCCCACAAGGAGTCTGTTGTGGCATATGTCCTATGCCTCAGGACAAGGCTCAGGGAATTCACGAGCTTCGCCCATGAGAACCTGGCAGGAGCCCAACAGCAGATAAAGGTCTGGTATGACAGAAATCCTCGAGCTAGAGAGTATGCTGTGGGGCAGCAGGTTATGGCTCTCATTCCTGTCAGATACAGTAAGCTGCAGGCAGCTTAGGAGGGACCCTTCAAAGTGTTAAGGAAGGTCAGTGATGTTAACTACATGGTAGAACTGCTAGGCAGGAAGCAGGGGCACAAACCCTACCATGTTAACATGATGAAACCTTACCATGCAGGGAGGCCCTTGTGCTGAGTATATGCAGTGGATGACAGGAGGAGTCTGAGGGGGATCTGGTGACATATCTCCTCACTGAGGCTCAGACTGAAACCTCAATGGAAGGGGTAGCAATATCCTAGTAACTATCCCTAATCATGTTTGAGAAATCTGAGCAGTGTTACAGGAGTTTGGGGGCATGTTCACTGGGAAACCAGGGTGTACCCACCTGATGCAGCACCAGGTGGATACAGGACCCCAAAGGCCTATTAAGCAGACCCCTTATAGGGTGCCTGAGAGAGTCAAACAGACTCTGAGAGAGGACATACAGGAAAAAAAGACGCTATCCTCTTAAAAAAGGAAGCCAATCTGGTGGTCCCCTGCCATAAACAAACTGTACAACAGAAGGAAGAAACTGTTGCAAAAGGGAGTAAAATCCCATGAGTGGAGGAGCTCCCTGGTCAGCCTCAGTAAGAAGCTGAGATCCCTTATAAGATCCTCCAAAGCTAGCTACGAAAACAAAATCGCCATTAAATCCAAGGACAACCACAAAGTATTATATAGCTATGTCAAGAATCTAGATGGCAACACCCAGATCTGCTCTAAGTTACAGCACAAAGGCACGAAAATTACAGAACCAACTGATATTGCCAACATCCTGGCAGATAGGTTCAGTGCTAACTTTACCCCCCTCTCACCCCTTAAAGGGCCCATATCTATACAGGAAGAATGCAGAGTCCCAGTAATCACAACTACGCAGGTAAAAGCTGCACTCTCTAAAGCCAAAAACACAGCATCCATGGGACCAGACAACATCCCAGGCCGCGTTTTACATGAACTTCAGAACGAACTGGCTCCCCACTTAAGCACCATGTTCATTAATAGCCTCGCATCAGGCTTTGTGCCCATTGAATGACGCACAGCAACAGTTATCCCACTCCACAAAGGGGGAGCCACCACTGATCCCGGGAACTATCGACCTATTAGCCTGACGAGCCTGGTCTGCAAGGCCATGGAACGTATCATTATGGAACTCATAAACAAAGACATTGGTAACCTCCAAACTCTGAATCCCACCCAGTTCGGGTTTGTGAAAGGCAGATCATGCCTCCTGAACCTGATCGACTTCTTTGAGGCAGTCACCAAAGCCATAGATGAGGGTAAGTTGGTTCACACAGCCTATCCCCCATTCTGGAATTATAGCTAAACTCACTAAACTAGGTATAAATCCCTACGTCACAAGATGGGTTGCCAACTGGCTCAGTGACAGACCCCACACTGTAACAGTTGCAGACTCCAAATCTGACCTCAAAGCAGTGACAAGTGGAGTACCACAGGGTTCCGTCCTGGGACCTCTCCTGTTTGGTATCTACTTCTCTGAAGTACAGGCTAACACAGAAGGGCTTTGGCTAATGAAGTTTGCAGATGACTGCAAACTAGGAGCCATAGTCAAGTCCCCAAATGATGTGGACATCCTACAGAAGGGCCTCACTGAGACTGATGCCTGGTGTCAGAGCCATGGCCTCAAGCTCAATGCCAAAAAGTGCAGTGTCGTCCCCTTTGTTAAAAACTCTGCATCCATGAACTACCACATAGGCAGCAATCTACTTAACACCAAATGTGTGATAAGAAACCTTGGGACCCTGGTGGACAGTAGTCTCTCCTTTGATAGTCACATTGCCACAGTAGTCAGGAAGTCCTTCTACGTGGCACACCTCATCATAAAAGGGTTCTCATCCAGGAAAAAAGAGGTCATTGTTCCCCTTTACTCGTCACTCGTTAGACCCATTATAGAGTACAACGCCCCTTTTGGAATGTACCTCAAGACATCTGTAGCAGCTGGAAAGACCACAGAAGTACCTCACAAAGAGGATTACTGGCCTCAAACAAATGCCCTACACTGACCACCTCAAAAAACTCCAGCTTTATTCCGTAGCATATCGCCTACTCCGAGGTGATCTCTGCCTAACATATAAAGCTGTGTCAAACCCAGAGCTGTTGGATATGCTACACCTAAGAAATCTAAATTCCTTCGAGCTACATGCTCTAGGGACCTAAACCTTGTCACCACAATAAACAGGACACACTGGAGGGATAGATTCATGTCACAGAGACTTCCTGTACTCTGGAACAGGCTACCCATCTATGTCAAGCAAAGTCCTTCATTAGCACTCTTCAAGAAAAATATTGATGAGTGGATGGGAAATAGGAAATACACTCTGGGGATCACTTCTCTGTCTCTGCTGGACAGTGGCATAGGAAAATAACTTTCTTGGGTGGCGTAAGCTATGGAACCTTGCTGGCTAGGCTTACGTAGGCCCTTGGGCCAATAGCCTAGTACCTACCTGTGAACCTATGTTGGAACTAGGGGTAATCCAGGAGTCCAGCAGTCCCTGGAACTCCCCAGTGGTGCTGGTACCAAAGAAGGATGGTAGCACCAGGTTCTTTATGGATTACAGGAAATTAAATAGTCACACAAAGTCAAATGCTTACCCTCTGCCTGGGACAGATGAAGCCCTTGAGCAGCTGGGTGGGGCTAAGTATCTTACCAAAGGCTACTGGCAGATGCCCTTGACTGCCAACACTAGAGAGAGAGGTCAGCCTTTGTGACTCCTTTCAGCTTGTATGTGATCACAAAGATTCCCTTTGGGATGGAAAATGCCCCATCGACTTTCCAGAGGCTGGTAGATCATATCCTAGCCTAGTAAGTGTCAGGTGGGTATGGTAGAGGTCTCCTATCTGGGACATATAGTGGAGAGTGGTAAGATCAGACCAAAACCTGCCAAACTGGAAGCCGTTCAAGCATGGCCTGTCCCTGTTACCAAAAAGCAGATGAGGGCATTATTAGGGGCAGCAGAGTTCTACAGAAAGTTTATTGCCAGCTATAGTACCATGGCTATTCCCCTCACAGACCTGACAGGGAAAAACAGGCTGGATAAGGTAGTGTGGACCCCAACATGTGAACAGGGATTCCAGAAGTTTAAAGGAGCTTTGGGAGGATCTCCTGTGTTAGCCAGTCCTGATTACAGTAAAGAATTTGTTGTGCAGGTGGATGCCTCAAACCATGGAGTGGGGGGACTGTACTCAACAAGGTTTCCTCAAAGGGAGAAGAGCACACAGTGGTATATCTCAGTTGTAGGTTCTAACTCAGGGAGGAATGCTATGCAGCTGTAGAAAAGGAATGTCTAGCCATAGTGTGGGCAGTACAGAAACTTTAGCCTTATCTGTATGGAAGGAAATTCACTGTAGTTACAGATCACAATCCCCTAACATGGCTACATCGAGCCATCCAGCAAAATTCCAAGCTACTAAGGTGGGGCTTAGGCTTGCAGGCATATGATATGATGGTGCTGCATTGCGGTGGGGTTAGCAATACCAATGCAGATGGGCTGTCAAGACAGGGAATGGGGTAGTGTATTCCCAGATAGGCTCATCCATCTCATGCAATGTTTCCCAAGGGTCACTTGAAAATCTTGCTTGAATCCTCGAAGGGGGAGAAATGTGATGAAAGGAGATACTGCCAATACAGCTAGCTGGAAGTTTGTAAATAATTATGTCACTGGTTAATATTAAAGGATTTATATAAGATGCTTCTGTTACAAATGTATTAGAAATGTATGTCATGTGTATATCAGACTGCTCTGCACAGATGTTTGTGTTGAAAAGGTATTTTGTAAAGTGCTTGCATTAAAATTGTATCTACAGTGTGCCCTACTAGAAGAGAACATAAATGTATATGCACTATTGTAACTGTTTAAATGTGTATGTTAACAGAGGAAACTGGTGGGTTAACTTCAGTCCAGCAAACTTTAGAAAAATATCTGAAATTAAATTACTTTATAGGCTATGCAATAAAAGATGGTATATTTCAGTTTTCAATGCAGCTAGAGACACAGAGTCTGTACTATGACTGTACTATGAAGTTTTCTGTATTGTCTTTAGGGTAAACTAATTACTAATTTTGAAAGCATGAAGGAATGCAATTGTTTTATGACTTCCAGCATCTGCCAAAGATCTGAGCAAAAGCCTTTGTCTATGTATTTTTACAGGTAGATGCTAAATGCTACCATCTGCCATCAATGGTTGTTTTGGCCTGGGAACTAGAAGTCAGATGACCATAAATAATGTCATTCTGCAAGTTATCCCAGCAGTAATATTGTAGATATTAATTTCAGAAGTCTCTTAGAGACAGAGCATTCTGTATTCTATCTAGGACATGACAACAACTAGAAGATCCATTCACCACATCTGCCTTGCTCTGTTAGTAAGTTCTTAGGTTATAGTACTTCTCCTAGATACAGTCAGGAATATAGTGAAGCTTAGTTTAGATATTTTTCTTTATTTGGGTGAGCCTGTACTGCAATGTTATTTTAAATATTTCCTGTGGTTTTGAACTCTGATGTCACTGTGTATATATATTTAGTATTATCTTGTTCTTTTATTATTTGGTATTAAATATATTTAAACCTTTCATTGTGGCTGATCTGTGTAAAGATATTTAAGTTTTGGAAGTACTTGCATATTTATTTGGTGACATTGTGTAGGCCACTCCTGTATGCCTTGCTCTTGGTCAAACTGCCATTTGTACTGATATTAATATCACTCAGTATATTGGGTACACTTGGAAGAGCCTTAAAGTAGCTGATAAAGAGTGACTTGTGGCATTGAAAACTACCTTATAGTCTGGGCAGAAGGGGGCATAGCTAGTAAACCTGTGCCAGCCTTTCCCAGGTGAGTGTGTGTGTAACTCAAGCCTCAAAGAGTGCATGTGTCAGGTACTTGGGCTGGGACACAGAGCATGCTGGAGGTCTTGGCTTGGTCACTCAGCTGAGATCTCAACTCTGTAGCTGTGCCAGTGGGGAGTCTTATTAATCTGGAGAAAGGGGGGAAACCAGCCCTTGACTGACTGTGGTCTCTCTTTGCTCTTAAGGGAAATTGCAGTTGATGCAGAGAGCTGTATCTGGAAATACTGTGTGTGTGTGTGCCTCTCATCCTCCCAGTGAATGTCCCTAACTGGTGCCAGTGGTGAGGATTAAGGTGTTTGATTACTGGACCAGTGGTGGGTTGTTACAGTAACATTAGGCTTAAAAGTTGCTTATCATCACATTTCCATAGCCAAAGGCTTCAGAAAATGTCCTGTGTGTATCAGTCACATTATCATTTCTCTACCTCTACACTACCCTTTGAGTTAGCTATAGCTTCTAGGGAGTTTACAAATTGTCTAGTACCAGGAATAGCTCATAGCAAACTCCAAGGTATTCACATTTTCCTTATTTAGATGGTAATGTACTGGTCTTTGCAGAGTCTTTTAACAGATTTCAGAAGTCCTTTACATCTGTTTATTCATTTCTTACCAATCTGGGTTACGAGAAAATGTTTAAAAAAGTCTTCCTTGACTCCATCACACAAGATTGTGCTTTTAGATTGGATTCTAGATGTGTCTCATCAAAGAGATTCCTAATATGGGAAAAGGTGAATTTATATCTAGAAACTCTTCTGATATTTTCCAGTCAGTCTGAGACATCAGTATGATAATATCTCAGGTTTCTGGGGTTCATAGCTTCTGTTATTCTCATGATTACCCTTGTCAGACATAAGAAACATTCATTGCTTAACAAAAAAATGTGTTCCCAACATTCTGATTCTCTGGGATTTTTTAGGTTTTATCAAGAAAGATCTGCATTGGTGGGGGCAGTATGGCTCTTCATTTTTTGCTTGAGGAGCAGTTGCTATGGGGGCAAAGCTGTGAGGTCTGTGGGGCAGTTCAGGCAGACTAAAGCACATAAATATCAAAGAGATATTAGGTATGATCCATGCTATGGAATCTTTTCTTGACCTGTGGCCCCTGGGATCACTACAGATGATTATAGACTATACCACAGTGATGTAGTAAATAAGCAAACAGGGTGGAGGGATGGGGGGTGTCACCAGGTCTTAATCCCTGTGCCTGGCTATAATGGCTTGTAAGCAAGTTGTGTAGCACTGTATAACCCTCCAAGCATCTTACATATCATCAAAGCAAAATGTAGTGGCACACAAGTTGAGCAGGATCAGGACAGACTTTCACAAATGGAAATTGAGTCTTGTAGGAATGGATCCAGTTGAGGAGATCATCTCAAATGGATCTGTTTGGTTTGCCTCCATTCAAAGCAGAAAACTTAATACATTCTGCACCAAAATGTCTTACAGGCAGATCTGGAAAACAGATGCATTTTCATTGCCATGGTCATGAATGTTCCTGTATGCATTTCCACCCTTTCCACTGACACCAAGGGTTATTCTGATGATTCTGAAGGACTCTACAAAAAATTATTGTGGTTACTCCCCTATGCCCCAGGCACCATCAGTTCTCTCCTCTTATGGAATTGGCCATGGAGAATTTCCACAGTATTCATCACAGCTGGATCTACTCCTGCAAGACTTATTTAATCCTAATACCTTTTAGGCACCTTTTTCATGAGGATGTGCAGCAGTTACTGAAGGAGGCAAGGAAGCACTTGGAAATCTTATAATGCAAAATTGTCCTGTCTCGCCTTTGTTCTGTAGTGATGGGTTCGGAACCGATCCTCAGTTCCCACTCGGCCATTTACTATAGCTCAAGATCTTCAACCGGCTCGTGGCTCACACCCGATCCAGTGATGCACTGGTGCCTTCCCCAGATCTTGTTTGCTGCTGAAACAGATCGGGTGATTCTCCAGCTCTGGCTAGTAATTCTCAAATTTGTCCTCTAGTTGTTTCTTCAGTAAAGTGTGCTTTTTTGAACAGATTAGCATTTGCATCGAACACACTGATTTGTAGTTTGTAGATTTGATTATTAACATGTGCATGCTTTTTTCTCCGGCCATCTCGTTTTAGGCCTAGATAGTTCCCTATCCATTGTTTACTTACTGCTTTACTTTGAGTGCATTTTTTATAATAGTTTATATACTGTAAAAATAATTTGTTTTATCGATATATATATATATATATATATATATATATATATATATATATATATATACATACACACACACACACACACACACACACACACACACACACACACACACACACACACACACACACACACACACACACACACACACACACACACATTAGTCTTAAGCAGAGGGCCGTTTTTCTTGTGACTTCTAGCCTATTCTATATATATTAGTCCATAGATAATCTTTACAGAGTGTGTATGTGACTGCTTAGTTCAGTTAAGGCAGTCCTAGTGTTATTTATCTCAGTGTGTGTTTTTATATATATATTTACCCTCAAGCTAACTTGTTTGTTATTAGTGAGTACCAGAGTCCGTTGTTAAGAGGGCTCCTTTTTTCTATTGTGTGGTTTGCTTAATAGCTTGAAAGTTTACTTTGTTATCTTAATAATTATATATATAGATATACTTTCTGTCAGATAACTCATTTAAATTAGAGAGTTATATAGCCAGTTTTAGTTTGAAAGCTATTCTTCCTTTGGCAACTAGCTCAATTTAATTTGATCAATGTCTAAGCAAGGAAAAGAAGTTAAACCTTCGGGTTTCAAAAAGTGCCCTAAGCTTAATCAGAAGATGTCCATCACCAATGGGCACACTGACTGTGTTTATTGCTTGGGGGCACTTCATTTGTAGGAATCATGTGCAACTTGTCATTCATTTAGCTCCAGGGTTCTTCAAGAGAGAAATAACAAATTGATATTAAAAGGTTTAGTGAAATTTTCCTTTCAAGAAGCCTTGGAACAGAATCAAAGCTCCCAGGAAAGGCCCACTTCTCCTACACAAAAATTTGGGTAAAGCTACTAAAAGTTCTAAAATGTCTTCATCCCACGGTCTCAGAGGATTCAGAGCCATTGCAAAAGTCTGCAAAAATGTCTCTGGAAATCTCTAAATCTGGTGGGTCAGAGAGACAGTCCACCTCAGCTCCTTTGGCATCAGAGCCATTGGTTTTACAAGTGAGGAGCCGGTCCCCTCTTCTGGAACTGGTATCCCCCACTCTGAGGTCCCACTTTCTACAGACTACAGCATCCTCAGCTCCCTCTTCCTGATCCTCTAGAAGCCTTTCTGACTGTGATGTGGATCTTGTGGTGCAGAGGCTCTTGAAAACACCGGCGCTGGCAAAGCTTCTTTCAGAACCAACCCTGAAGGCTTCGGGTCTGACCAAATCTGCTCCTGATTCCTCCTCCAACCCGAGTTGGAGCCGAGACCTGCTCCAGGATTTTCGTCTTCGACCGCTCCAACTACCTCGGCACTGTCCAACGGGTCTAGAAGCCAACACTGTCCACTCAGGTCCAGGGAGGGAAGCCAGGCCGAATTTTCTTCAGACCTGATCTTACCACTCGGGGCCTTGGTGCAGGTGAGTTTGGCTCATACCTCTGCTTCAGAGCTGACCACCTTGGTGCTGGGGGGATCCTCTGGTTCTTCGGAGCTAGGGATTCCTTTGGACCATGGGCAGGGAATTTTTGAAGCCATGAGAAGAGCACTGTCCCCGTGGACAGCCACACCTTCAGATCTGGCCATTCCTTCCCCGAAAGCACCAGTGTCCGCCTCAGTGTTACCGACTCCACACAGGCATAGAGACCCAGAGCTTCAGGATGCCCCAGTGGGCAAACCCTGCTCTTTCAAAATCTCTCTGGAAGAGGTCCCTTGGAAGAGGTTATGCAAGACGAAGCATTTAGACTCCCCACAAGAGTCAATCACCTTCAATCACCTCTGACACAGACCTCGATGACTCAGAAGGGTCCCCACGGTTGCCCTCTGAAGATGTCTCCTTTGCAGACATCTTAGAGATCCTTAAGCAGAGAGGCAACTGGAAGCCCATCAGCCCTTCTGCCGAGGAGTCCGTTTACCTAAAGGCTTTTGAATCTCGCTCTTCCACCTCTTGGTTGTCTCCGCCTTTCAACGAACTCATGGAACTGGTTTGTCAAAAGGCATGGGAGTCTCCAGATACAGTGGAACCTGTTCCTAGGTGGCCTAACAAGTTCATTACTTCTCTGGAAGACAACGTTTTTCTGACAGAAGCGGTCCCAGTAGATGCTATGGTGGTGGCGGCAGCCACCAAAACGTTGTCTGAGACGTCAATGTCTGTCCATCCCCTGAGCACAGATTCACGCACGATGGACAGATATGGAAAGCACATGTTTTCATCAGTGACCTTTACACCCAGGTCCCTGAATTACCTTACCCATTTCACAAGGTTACAGAGAGATATCCTTGGATATACTCTCCAGGGTTCAGTACCTACGGAGGTTACAGACAAGGTATCCTCCCAACTGCCAATCCTTAATTCAGTAATAAACTCTTCCACTCAGCTTGTCTCTTTTGCGGCCGATGGAGTGAGTAGGTCAGCGGGTTCAGGAATTGCCCTTAGGAGACACTCCTCGATGCATTTATGTAATTTTGGGGAACCTTTCAAGTCATCCTTTATTAACCCCCCCCCTTTGATGGCTCGTCCTTGTTCAGGCCTAAAGTCAAAGAAACACAAACCAGGTGTGAACAGGAAGTCAAGACTGTCTCATGCCATCGGAGTCCATTTTTCCACACCTTCTAGACCCTACCCTAAGGGTCGAAAAGGAGGGAAAATGTGGTTTTGAAAATCTCGTGGAGTCTTTCCGCACACACGTGGTGAACCTTCCTCCAGGGGTAGAGGAAGAGGTAATAATGGAAGATGCCGATCATGTGACAGAGGGGCTCCGCATAACCAGGGCGACAGAGAATCTTTCTCAGGTAGGCCCTTTCAGCACTCCAGAAAGGAGGCCCATCTGTCCTTCTCTGGAGGCAGTTGGGGGTCGCTTATCTTTGTACCCAGATGCCTGGCTAAAAATAACAAAAGACAAGTGGGTACAAAGCATCATATCCAGTTGTTACTCTTTACCCTTTTCCATGCCAGCATACAAATGAGAAGGATTCCAGACATTCCGGCTAGTCACAGGAATCAAGCAACCATAGAAATTCAGAAGTTGCTAGAAAAAAAGAGTCATCCAACCAGTCCCTGCAGACCAGATAGAATCCAAACTTACTCAAGGTTCTTTTTAGTTCCAAAGAAAACAGGGGAGTGGAGATCCATTTTGTATCTCAGCAGACTGAACAAATCTGTAAAAAAGTCAAAGTTCCGGATGGTTACACTGCAGTCAATACTCCCTTTTCTGGGAAAAGACAATTGGATGTGTTCCATAGACCTCCAGGATGCATACTACCATATAAAAATGGACAGACCATCCAGGAGTCATCTCCACTTTTGGATCGGAGCCATTCACTACCAATTCCAAGCTCTGCCCTTTGGTCTCACTACAACCCACAGAGTGTTCACCAAATATGTGGCAGTAGCTATGGCTCACTTGAGGCGTTTAGGATTCTGGATGTTTCCATATCTAGATGACTGTCTCCTAACCACCACCACCAAGCATCGACTTACACAAGCGAGAGACACCACTTTAAATCTCTGTGCTTGTTTAGGGATTATGATAAACTTCAAAAAAATCTGCCTTATTGCCATCACAACATATCATTTTTCTAGGCGCAGAATTAGATACTTCTACAATGACAGTAAAACTTCCACCAGAAAGGATATACACCCTTTGAGCACAGGTTCTGGACCTACTTTTGAAAACAAAGACTCAAGCAAAGACAATTTTCAAAGTATTGGGCACAATGGCAGCAGCTATCACTGTAATTCCCCTAGCTCGGATGCACATGAGGATCTTCCAGTGGCTGCTATTTACCCAGTGGTCCATGCAGGAACTTGCAATGTCGCACCAGGTAATGCTAAAAGAATCGTGCAAGAAAGACCAGTGTTGGTGGCTACATTCAGATCAAGTGACCTTGGGTCGACCCTTCATTCTCCCATCTCCACTAGCCACAGTGACCACAAATGCCTCTCAGATAGGGTGGGGAGGGCATTATCTGGGAAGGACAACCCAAGGCACATGGCAGGATCATGAGGCCCATTTGCATATCAGTGTCCTAGAGATTAGAGCGGTGCTTCTGGCATTGCAGACATTCCAAGACCTTCTTTTCCACTAGGGAGAATTGCAATCCAGACAGACAACATGTCAGTTGTTTGGTATATAGGTTCATAGGTAGGTACTAGGCTCTCTGCCCAGAGGCATTTATAAGCCTAGCCAGAATGTGTTGGCTTTTGCCGCCCCCTTAGATTAGTTCCCTGTGCTTCTGTCCAGCAGAGCCACTGAACTGATCCCCGGGGTAAACGTTCTGTTTCCCATCCACTTGTCAAGGTTTCTCTTGAAGAGTGTTAGCGAGGAGCTCTGCCTAATGTAGATTGGAATCTTGTTCCAAAGCATGGGATGTCTCTGTGACAGGAATCTATCCCTCCAGCACATCCTATTTATTGTTGTGGTGAGGTTTAGATCCATAGAGCATGTGGCTCGAGGGGATAAGCTTTTCTTTAGGTGGAGCATGTCGATCAGTTCTGGGTTGGACATGGCCTTGTATGTCAGGCAGAGATCACCTCTGAGTAGGCGGTATGCAACCAAGTACAGCTGGAGTTTCTTCAGTCAAGCTGCATAGGGCATCTGTTTGAGGCCAGTGATACTCTTGGTGAGGTACTTCTGTGGTCGTTCCAGCCGTTGCATGTGTCTTGTAAGATACATCCCAAATTGGGCGTTGTACTCTATAATGGGTCTGATGAGCGATGAGTAGAGGGGCACAATGACCTCTTTTGATATGGATGCGAGCCCTTTTGTGATAAGGTGTGCCATGTAGAAGGATTTTCTAACCACTTTGGCAATGTGATTATCAAAGGAGAGTTTACTATCTACTTGGATCCCCAATTCCCTTATTACGTCTTCCGTATTTAGGGGACTACCACCTATGTGGTAGTTTGTGGGTACTTTGTTTTTTCCAAAGGGGATGACAATGCATTTTTTGGCATTTAGCTTGAGGCCATGATTTTGATACCAGGTGTCTGTTTCAGTGAGACCCTTTTGGAGGATGTCTGTGTCAGCCAGCGAGTCAATTATAGCCCCTAGTTTGCAGTCGTCTGCGAATTTGGTCAGCCATAGTTCTCCTGTGCTTGCCTGTACCTCTGAGAAGTATATGCTGAACAGGAGGGGTCCTAGGACTGTGCCCTGGGGAACGCCACTTGTAACCGGTTTAGAGTCGGACCTAGCTCCCGCAACTCTTACCATGTGGGTTCTGTCCGTGAGCCAGTTGGCAACCCATCTTGTGACGTAGGGGTTTATGTTCAGGCTGGTGAGCTTGTCTATAATACCAGAATGAGGAATGGTGTCAAAGGCCTTTGCGAGGTCTAGATAGGCTGTGTGTACCACCTTTCCCTCGTCTATAGCCTTGCTAACTGTCTCAAAGAAGTCCACTAGGTTTAGGAGGTATGATCCGCCCTTAACAAAGCCGAACTGGGTAGGGTCCAGTGTTTGGAGGTTCCCAATGTCTCTTTTAATGAGTTCCACGATGATGCGCTCCATAGTCTTGCAGATCAAGCTAGTCAGGCTTATAGGGCGATAGTTCCCGGGGTCTGTTGTGGCTCCATCTTTGTGGAGCGGAATAACCGTTGCTGTGTGCCACTCTATGGGTACGTAACCTGTGGAGAGGCTGAGTTTAAACAGTGTGTTTAGGAGAGGGGTTAGTTCGTCTTTGAGCTCATGTAGGATGCAGCCTGGGACTCTGTCCGGCCCCATTGATGCTGTTGTTTTGGCTTTGGAGAGGGCTGTTTTAACCTGAGTGTCTGTGATTTCAGGAACTCTACATTCTTCTGGTATGATTATGAGCCCTTTTGGGGGTGAGGGGGGGGTGAAGTTTGCACTGAACCTGTCTGCCAGGATGTTGGCAATATCGGTCGGTTCAGTGTATTTTGTACCATTCTGTACTAACTCCGAGCAGATCTGAGCATTGCCACTTAGATTCTTGACATAGCTAAAGAATGCCTAGTGGTTATCTTTGGAGTCCTTGGAAATTTTTCTTTCGAAACTCGCCTTGGATGATTTTATTAGTGATCATAGTTTCTTGCTGATACTGATCAGGGATGTCTTCCCTTCTTGGGATTTCACTCTTTTCTGTACTAGTTTTCTCCTTCTATTGTATAGCTTGTTTATGGCAGGAGTCCACCAGACTGGTTTCCTTATCTTGGAGGAGTGAGTCTTGGTTTTACTTGGGATAGCACGATCCATGCATTCTTGTAGGTGCCCGTAGAATGCATTAGTAAAGGATTTTGCAGCTTGGACAATGTTATCCTTTAGCATGGGGGCTTTGAAACTTTCCACCTCGGTCTTAAGTAATGTGAAATTTGCTTTTGAAAAGTTTTTCACGGTGGTTTCCTTGTCCAGGGGTGGGGGTGGAATGTGGATATCCAAAGTGATTTGTTTATGGTCAGATCTAACCAGTGAGGGGTTGACCTCCGGTGTGGAGCACCGGTCGCCCATGTTGGTGATGACCAGGTCCAATATGTTGTCATCTCTAGTGGGAGTGTTGACCAATTGATCCAGGGCATTTGAGTTTATAAATTCTAGGAAATGTTGGGCAAGGGAGTTAGTACTTGAGTAGTTCTCCCAATTAATGTTTGGGTAATTGAAATCACCCAGTATTAAAGTGTTTGGTAGGACCTTTATATTTCCCAGTGTTTCCAGAAATGCGGAATGGGGGTCCTGGGACATGGTGGGTTATCTCTAGCAAGCTACCATTTGAATTGCAGTTTTGCCCATTGTTAGTTGCACATGGATGAGCTCTGAAGCATCGTGATGTGCCACTAACCTGGAGGTGTGGGTATCCTTGATGAATATGGATACGCCCCCACCTTTTGTATTTTGGTCTGGGTTCTGTGGCTGAAATGTATGGTATGAGTTGTAGCCTGGTAGTGCTGGGGTGCTCTCTGGAGCCGTAAACCAGGTTTCTGTTACTGTACATATATCGATTTTCTCTATATTGAGGAGTTCCTCGAGTGCGTGCATTTTGAGGTTTAGACTTCTGGCACTGAGAAGCATCACCCTCAGTTTTTTGTTACTTGTGCTATTTATGCCGGTGGGTTTGTCTTTTGAGCCTTGTCTAAAAAAGGCACTATGGGGGTGGCAAGAGCCTTGGCCAGTATTCAAAAGCCTAAGGGTGACAGGTGCAAGCCGTCTCTAGCGAAGCAGCGTGGTTTGTCGAGCATGTCATTCCAGGAGGACAGACACTGGATCCCCTTTGAATGACACCAGAAACTTAGCCAATTGTTGAAATTGATATTTTTTTCTTTATACTGTGGTATCATTCTTGATGAGAGTAGGATGCTACTCAGGGTCATACCGACCTGGGCTAC
Organism: Protopterus annectens; assembly: GCF_019279795.1. Taxonomy (NCBI): domain Eukaryota; kingdom Metazoa; phylum Chordata; order Ceratodontiformes; family Protopteridae; genus Protopterus; species Protopterus annectens. The sequence continues at coordinate 1,941,907,654 of NC_056731.1, forward strand.
AAGATCAGAGAGCTCTTCCATGTCTGCTTTCATGTAGTCCAGGGAGGTATGGCTCAGGTCATTCACACCAACATGGACAATGACAGAGTCATATTTGTACTTGTTCTGGAGTGACCTGAGTGCTTGTGTTATGTGGCGGATCCTGGCACTCGACAGGCAGCTAACAGTAACCTTCTCCTTATTCAGTCTAGTGAGTGGGACGTCAGTGTGCCTGACTATAGAGTCACCTATTACTAGTATGTTGGATATGTTATTTTGCCTTAAGGGCTGTGATTGCATGGCACACTGGTTTTGTGATGTATGTGTTTCATGATTTGTGTTGGGGGCTGCTTGGATGTCTGCTTTGGAGGTCTCTGTTGCTTTTGCAGATTTTTATTTAGAGCCTCCGAGTATGTTTTTGTGTATTTATGTGTGTTTTTTGCCAGTGCTGGTTTAATAGGTCTATGTGAGACTAGTGGTGTGATGCAAGTATTTCCTTTCTACTCTTGACTGTCTGATCCAGCCTTGGGTTGAGAGAGCTTAGCCTCCAGTTTGGCTGTATAATTGCATCTCTCACATGTATTAGTGTTTGGTGATAGGAGGAGAGGGTTATCTGTGTACATGAGGCAGTTGTAACATTGCCTCAAAATGGCCAGATTCACCAGTTGGACTGGAAAGTACGCCTGAAACTGCCATCTGGGCATGCCTGGATAGGTACAGTGAACTGTTTTACTGAATGGCTGGTAAGGTTGAATAGAGAGCCTTGTCCTTCTGTACAGTATAAGATGGTCTAGTGCTAGGGTTTATAAGTGCTTGCTCTGAGTTTTGAGCAAGTGCTGGGCTGAGAAATGAATGGCTTGAGTGCTTAAGTTGAAAGTTTGTCTAGTTCCAATGGAAAATTTGAAGAGGAAACTTTGTGGAGCCGGGAATAGTTATACCCTAACTAACTGGCGCTGCCTGGCATGCAAATCTGGGCAAATGCAGTATTTATAGCAGGGAAATGAAAGAGATCGAAAATAGCCCAAAATGGCCAATAAACTACTAATTTCTTGGCTGAAACCACTACTCCAGGGACAGACAGGCTGCTCAAAGCTCCCCTCTCTCACAGGTGAACAGAGAAACTTCCTTCTATCCAGGTAAGGTATGGGCTAACACAGAGATTTGTAGCACAGCCCTGAATTCAGCACTTAACCTGAAAACTGGACTATACTAGCTTAGAAAGGCGGGAAACAAGTATGTGTATATATATATATATATATATATATATATATTTTTTTTTTTTTTTTTTTTTCAGAAAATAAAGCAGATACAATCAAAAAACTCTTTAAATGCACAAAAAAGGATACTTATTGTTATATATCTCAGATCAGACTTGTAGTCAATGTTACTAGTAATAAAATAGGAAGAAACACAAATACAGTAAAAGCAGATGAATAGAATGAGATTTTTTTCATATATATAAAACAATAGAAAATGATCAACTGATTTAAACAAGTTACCCAATTAACCAGAAAAAAGCTAAAAACTGAGACCTGTTCGAGTAGTCTTCAAACAGACAAGTTCTAACTGCATACTCCTGCTGCTAGGGTGCATGGTGCAGGGGAACCTTCTCCAAAATAGATGACCTGGGTCAGTGCTCAAATTATACAAACAAAGCTAAATTCAGCAGGCCTAAATCTGGTCTATGCTGCAGCATATAAACAAACAAGGAGGAACCAAATCTTATTTCCTTTGTCAAGAGGCCCTGAGAGTATGGCAGTGGGCTACATCCTCCCAACTTTTTCTGATAGCAACGTATATCCCGGAGAAATCGAAAGTGATAGTAGACAAACTCAGCAGAGCAATTCTGATGCCTCACGAGTGGTCCCTGAAACAAGAAGTAGCGGAAATGATTTTCCGAAAATGGGGCCAGCCTTGCTGTGACCTGTTTGCCACATCCATGAATTCAAAATGCAGCAGCTACTTTGCCCTAATCCCCCCTCCGGGGGAACCCCCAAGGGATGCACTTGTACACGATTGGCACTCCAAAGTTCTTCAGAAGCAAGTACATTGGGAAGGACCTTAATTCTAACAGCCCCTTACAGGCCTCGTCAGATTTGGTTCCCCTTCCTTCAGCCTTATCTTCAGGAAGAGCCTTTGATTCTAGGCCCAGTACCAGACCTCCTGACCCATTCATTGGGGGCTCTTCAGACCCTCAAGTTGACAGCTTGACTGCTCCAATTCCAGCTATAGCCAGTCTACACAACCTTTCATCTGCAGTGCAGCACATCCTGATTTCTTCTCATTAAGTCACCTACGAGAAGACTATCCCCCAGATTTACTAATCTTCTGTGCAGGACTAATCTAGTCCTGCACAGACGCAACAGTTTAAGAGGAGGATGGCAGCGCGCCATGCATATTAATGAAGGCGCGCTGCCTGAACTCCTAATGCTACATGGAGCGTGGGTGAGTGCAGGGGGTGTGTCTGATAGCAGAGCTCTCAGAATAAACACGTCTCTGCAAAGTAGAACAGAAGAATGTGTAAGTAAATGAGCAAGACCGCTCATAGATGTCCGCATATCCCACCAAAAGTCCCCATTTGTTCAAAAGCAACAATACATTTAAATAATATGCAGAAACCATTTTATTCATTTATTTTAAAACCCCGAGTACAGCTAACCTTAGGTGCACGGGTTTGCCCTTCGCTTAGCTACGGTTAAAGCAGCTGAAAAGGCTGAAGAGGATAACAAGGAATATATACGCAGATGCAACAGTACAGCAGTAGTGTAGTGGTTAGAGCATCCACCTAACAAACAGGCATTCTCGGTTCGAGTCCCACTGCAGCACATATCATTTTCCATATGAAATCTGTATATGAACACATTTTAACAACTTATTGCTGTATAACCTACATAATAGCATTTAAATGTGAACTGGAGTACTGCATTAAATGCACATGTGAAGTGTCAGTGTCGTAATGAATAAGGCACTACTAAGCAGGTATAAGCACAAATAAGCAGTAGTAAGCATGTTTAAGTGCGTTTGCGTGGGGGTAAGCATTGCCTTCAAAGATTAAGCCAGGTAAAAGCTAACTGAGTGTAAGAAACTGTAACCAGAGGTTAGCAGTGCTTACCGTCGCACAAACCCGCTCACAACTGCTTAAAAGTGCCTTAATCACTCTGTATCCAATGGCCCTTGTTCTGCCCAGCAAACAAATAAATGGCCTCAGCAAGGCTCAAACCCAGGACCCTGCAGACCACAGTCAATGTGATTTATTACTAAGCCATGGCATATATACATAAATCTGATGTTATTACGAACTTATCATCCAGCACAGTCATTCAACAGTATAGGAAATGTAGTTAATTAGGTATATGTATGTATGTGTATTTGTAAATAATGAATATCTAAACACATGCAACATATCAATATATGTATAAATATATATATATATATATATATATATATATATATATATATATATGAATATATATACATGCAAATGCCTACATCTACACTCATATCTTTATATATCCCTATGTAAGTAGCTATATATATATATATATATATATATATATATATATATATATATATATATATATGCCAGGCTGGTAATGCTAACATATGCAGTACAGTCTGGCTCCTATAGGAAATGGAAAATGTGGAAGCTATCAACAGCCCCAGAATAAATATACACAGATACATGTATGTAGATACAATATAGTTTTTTATATATATATATATATATATATATATATATATATATATATTGTACATATATATATATATATATATATATATATATATATATTGTACATATATATATATATATATATATATATATATGTGACTACACATACACATTCAGAGATATGTACATTAAGATACATATGTAGAAGGTGCACACAATATGGAACAGCTACTATGCCTTTAGTTAACACCTGGACACTGTATGGGCCACCTATACAAATGACAGTTGTTGCCTGCAACATATACCCACAGAAAGGTTATAGGAAAAAACACCACACACAGGTTTGTATAAATGGAACACCTTTATTTGTGTACTATAACAGTTCTTGATGCCATGTCTTATAGCTGTTCAGACACTGACATCCATATAAACAGGGCAATGCAATTGTGAAACAGGTATACTAATACATTATTCTGGAAAGGACCACAACTGTTGCTGTACATGCCAAGCCCTGCAGATGTGACAATAGTAAAGACAGACTGGACCCCAGGATACCAAACAATGAACAGTAAGTAATGCAGGTGTACATTTCAGCAGCCCATGTACACTCTGTACAGATTCAGTAGGTGGTAAAGACATCAGTTGACCAAATGGGATGTAACTGTTACATAACAAGCCATTACTGATACCGTCACAAGCACACTGACAAACAGAACAATCTGTATGGCAAGAGGCAGCAGGCCTGCACCAATCCACTTAATGTACGTAATGCAAATATAGGTGAAGTGTATGGTACTGTACATCCAGATACCTTAAGTCAGCTCACCCCTAATACTCACACAAAGCTTGGTATGTAGGTGTAGGACAGAGGCTGGAACACAGGCCCATATCTGGACAACTGCTGCCATGCACTCAGCAAGTTGCTGGTGTTACAGGATAGTCTGCAACATACCCTTTGTTAGGGGATTTATGTTAGAAAGTTCAATGGATGTAGCCTTGTACTGATAGCACTCAACACACACACTGTTAGTAAAATATCTGACACAGGACCTGTGCAATGGACAGACAAATCATGATAGGCACAGCTCTGGCCACCAAGAGGATAGCCTCACAGTTGAGAGCTATGAAGACAGACAGCATTCCAAGGTAAACTAATATGTACACACACACCCTGTAACACCAGTACTATACAAAGGATAACACAACTCTACTCACACTCTGTCTGTAGTTCTGGAAACACCTAAAATATGTAGCTGGCTTGAGTATGCTGGTTCTCCTGTAAGAGATATTGCTACCTGCCATATGTAACACTGATGCCCACACACAGGAGGATGTCCATCATACAGGAAAGGTAAAGGGACCATGCCCACACGATGTAGGGATTTATAGTAGCTGGTTGCCATGACAGTGGTAATTTAAAGTACTACACAGCAAGCTGCATGCATTTAGCAAGTGGAGGACACTGATAGGTGCGTAGGCCATCACCTGATCATGTGCATCACCTACTAAAGCCAGGATGTAATCTATTCAAAGCAGCTCAATCCATTTACTGGAGAGAGAAGGAGAGAGAGAACCAGAACCAAAAAAAAAAAAAAAAAAAAAGCTCTGCAAACTAAAAGCTTAAGTCACAGCCAGTTAGCCAGCTGCTGCTATTCAGCTAGACATCTGTCCAACAAGAGGTATGTGAAGTACATATACATGTAATAGAATGTAGGACCTGGTCCATCATAATGGAATAGATAATTTTGAAATAGCTATATGTGCCATGTTGTGATGATGTTCAACTGAACAACTGTGACAGACAATAGTGTCTGTCCCTGTGGGTAGTGGGCCATAGCCCTTAACTGTGCAGGTCAGCACTGACAGATAGGATGTAAGCCATCATTGTGTGTGTTGTGTAATTGGAAGCATGTATATTACATGGCCAATAGCTGGTGGTAGACGTAGTACCATCATAGGTGCATAGATTTGGAGGTAGGTACTTGGCTATTTGCCCTAGGGCCTATAGATGCCGAGCCAAAAGTTACCCTGGCTTTTGCCACCCAAGAACTTTAATCTTCTGTGCCACTGTCGAGCAGAGCCACAGACGTTATCCGTGGTGTGAAATCCCTATCTCCCTGGCAATCATCCATATTTGACTTGAAGAGTGCTACTGAGGAGCTTTGTTTGATATAGATAGGTAGTTAGGTCCACAGTATGGGAAGTATCTGGGACCGGAATGTATCCCTCCAGCATGTGTTGTTTATTGTGGTGACAAAGTGTACATCCGTACAGCGTGCATCTCAGAGGGATTAGGATAACTTTAAGTGGAGCATGTCCAAAAGCTCTGGGTGTGACATAGCTGTATATGTTAGGCAGCAATCGCCTCTGAGTAGGTGATATGCGACAGAGTAAATCTGCAGTTTAATGACACGGTGTGTGTAGGGCATCTGTTTGAGGTCGGTAATTCTCTATGTGAGGTAGTTGTGTGGCCTTTCCAGCTGATGTACATGTCTTGTGAGGTGCATACCAATAGGGGCGTTGTACTCTATAATGGGTCTAATGACTGATGGCTAGAGTGGAACAATGCCCTATTTTCCCTGGATGAGAAACCCTTTGTAATGAGGTGTTCCACATAGAAGGATTTCCTGACTATTCAGCGATGTCATTATCAAAGGAGAGACTACTGTCCACCTGTGTCCAAAGGTCTCTTATCACAGTTTTGGTGTTAAGTTGACTACTGCCTATGTGTTAGTTCATGTGTACAGAGTTTTCACCAAAAGGGATGACAATGCACTTGCTGGCCTTCAGCTTCAGCCCATGGCTTTGACACCAGCCATCTGTCCCAGCGAGGCCCTTTTGTAGGATGTCCACATTGTCTGGAGTGTTGAGTATGGCTCCTAATCTGCAGTCATCTGTGAACATTGTTAGCCAAAGACCTTCTGTGTTAGTATGTATGTCAGTGAAGTAGATACCAAACAGGAGACGACCTAGCACTGAACTCTGTGGTACTCCACTTTTTACTGGTCTGATGTTGGGCTTGGAGTCTGCTACCTTCACAGTGTGGGTTCTGTCAGTGAGCTAGTTGGCAACCCATCTTGTCATGTACGGATGTATACCTAGTTTAGTGAGTTTCTATAAAATTCCAGAGTGGGGGATTGTATTGAATGGCTTGGCAAGATCAAGATAGGATGTGTGAACCACCTTACCGTCATCTGCAGCTTTGTTGACCACTTCCAAGAAGCCTATCAGGTGTAGGAGACATGATCTGCCTTTTACCAACCCAAGCTGGGTGAGGCCCAGAGTTTGGAGATTATCAATGTCATTGTTTATAAGTTCCATCATGATACGTTCCATAGCCTTGCAGACCATGCTCATCATGTGAATGGGGTGGTAGGTCCTGTGGTCTGTGGTGGCTCCCCCTTTGTGGAGTGGGATAACCGCTGCTTTGCACCATTCAGTGGGCAGATAGCCTGAGATGAGCCTATGATTGAACATGGGACTTAGGTAGTGTGCCAGTTCATTTTGTAGTTCAAGTAGAACGCAGCCTGGGATGATGTCAGGTGCCATGGATGATGTGTTCTTGCCTTTGGAGAGTGTGTTTCCCTGTGCAGCCGTGAGTACAGGAACTTTGCATTCTTCCAATATAGAGATGGGGCCCCTTAGGGTATGAGAGGGGGGTAAAGTTAGCACTGAACCTAGCTGCCAGGATGTTAGCAATATCAGTGGGTTCTGTATATTTAGTGCAAGTGTGCTATAAGACAGAGCACATGTGAGTGTTGACGTTGAGAGTCTTGGCATAGCTATAGAATTCTTTGTGGTTGTCCTCAGAGTCAGTGGCGATTTTGTTTATATAGCTAGCTTTGGAGGACCCTATGAGGGATCCAAGCTTCTTACTGAGGCTGACCAGGGACTTCCTCCAGTCATAGGGTTTTACTCTGTTTTGCAACAGTGTATTTCTTCTGTTGTAGAGTTTGTTTATGGCAGGGGACCACCAGATTGGCTTCCTTTTCATGGAGGATAGCATCTTTGTTCTGTTAGGGATTGCATGATCCATGCACTTGTGTAAGTGCTTATAAAGTGCATTTGTGTAGGATTCAGCAGTCATACCTCTATTGCCTGTCAGCATGGGTGTCGTGAAGTTTCCCACATTTGTCTTAAGAAGTGTGAAGTTGGCTTTGGAGAAAGTATTAACGGTGGATTCCCTAATGGGGGTTGGGGGCTTGTGTTCAAATCTGACCAACAAGGACCTGTGGTGTAGAGCACCATTTTAGTATGTTAGTAATGACTAGGTCTAGGATATAGCTGCCTCTGGTGTGGGTGTGGCTAAGTTGATCCATGGCATTAGAATTGATGAATTCCAGAAAACGTTGAGCACAAGAGTTGGTACATGACTACTTTTCACAGTTAATGGTAGGGTACTTGAAATCACCCATTATTAGGGTGTTAGTTTGAACCCTAATATTTGCCACTGTATCAAGAAATGAGGAGTGGAAATCCTGGGGCATGGTGGGTGATCTGTAGCAAGCTACAATTTGGATTGCGGCCTTGCCCAGAATTAGTTGCACTTGGATAATCCCAGATGCGTTATGCTGAACAACTAGCCTGTTGGTGTGGATATCCTCAATGAATATGGACACACCTCCACCTTAAGTGTTTTGGTCCAGGTTAGGTGGCTGAAAGGTGTGGTATAAATTAGAGCCTGGTAATGCAGGGGTACTCTCTGGATCGTTGAACCAGGTCTCTGTCACTGGACAGATGTCAATGTTCTCCATTGTAAGGAGTGCCTCGAGTGAGTACATTTTGAGGTGTAGACTACTAGCATTAAGTAGCAATATCCTCAGATTTTGCTTGCTTGTACCTGTTATGGTGGTAAATTTGTCATTCGAACCTTGCCTAAAAAAGGCACTATAGAGGTGTTGACAGCCTTAGCCAGTACCTGGAATCCCAGGGGCATTGTGGTTTGTCCATCATGTTATTCCAGGCAGACAGATACTGGATCCCCTTAGAATGACACAAGAAGCTTAGCCAGTTGTTGACGGTAATTATTTTGTCATTGTACCATGGTATCATTCTGGGTGATGGCAAGATGCTACTCAGGGTTAGTGTCATACCTGCCTGGGCTACAAGACTGGACAGCTCCTCCATATCCCTTATCATGTAGTCCAGGGAGGTACGTCTCAGGTCATTCACGCATACATGGAGAATGACAGAGTCATATTTGTACTTGTTGTGGAGTGACCTGAGTGCATGCATTATGTGTTGGTTCCTGGCACATACAGGCAGCTGACAGTAACTTTCTCCTTGTGTAGCCTGGTGAGTGGAACATCAGTGTGCCTGACTATAGAGTCAGCTATGACTAGAGTGTTGGGTTTGTTGTTATGCCTTATGTGCTATGATTGAGTGGCACACTGGCTTTGTGGGCTATGTGTTATTTGGGTTGTGTTGGGGGGTGGAGGTTGCTTGCGTTTCTGTTTTGGAGGTCCATGTTGCTTGGGCAGGCGTTTACTGAGAGCCTACTCAAATGTAGATGTGTGTTTGTGCTTCTATGTGTGTGTTTTGGTGGTGTAGGGTTTCATGGACTATGTGTTGAGTGTGGCGTGGTGCAAGTGTTTACCTTCTCCTCTTGAATGTCTAGTCCAGTCTTGGGAGAAGAGAGCTTTGATTCCAGTTTGGCTATATAACTGCATCTCTCACACGTTGTATTGTTGGGTGATAGGAGGAGAGGGTTGTCTGTCTACATGAGACAGTAGCTGCATTGCCCCAAGATGGGCAGATTCAGCAGGTAGACAGGAGAAAATACTGGGACTTGACCCTTATACATGCCTGGATATGTGCTTATTTATTAAGTACTAAAAACTGTGTTCGTCAAGACAAGTGAGGAAAGTTGAGTGCTGTAGTAATTGGTAGCTTAATTAGTGCTTAAATTGAGTTGTGAACAACTTCTGAGCTCAAGGAAACAGACTTGAGTGTTGCAACTGAAAAACTGGCTAGTTCTATGAAACAAGTGTAAGCTAGAAGGCATCCGTCCAACACAGAGTGGCCTGGTCGCTCAGAAGCTTGCAAACAGTTATATTATGATGACCATGTGGCAGACACAGGCCATCTGTTGCAGGAAACTCAGGTGAATCTGTATTGTAGCATGCCGGGGTGCCACAGGTGTGTAACATGGTTACCTGCAATAGGCGTCTACATATACCCCACTAATGTCAGGCCAATTGCATATGTGGCACTTGTCTGTGTTGTAGCAAGGCAGAACACTGCAGCTGTGCAGGTAGGTGCGATGAGATTGTGGAGCTGATGTCTGAATGTACCCCACATAAAGGTATGCATATGTGTACATATGTCACATATGTAATATATAAAGATATATATTTATATCAATATGTATGTCCAGAAATATATATATATATATATATATATATATATATATATATATATATATATATATATATATACCCGTGTGTATACATATATATATATATATATATATATATATATATATGTGTGCACATATATACATCACATATATTTACACATATATAGATATATACCTATATGCACATGTCTACATAAATACAAACACACATGCAAACATATATGTCTGTACAGACATGTCCCCTATATTACTACCACAGTGATACGTGCTATGTGTGAGGCAGCAGTACACATAGCAATGCACATAGATATCTACAGCTGGCAGTGTGTGCACCATGGAGGGGTATATCACATGTTATTCTCTTGTTGGCACCACATAGCCCCATCTGTGAAGTATGCAATGAGAATATGGGGAAGTATGGCAGATACACATGTGGAGGTGGTCAGGAGTGGTAGATATAGAGGACAGTCTACAGAGGTGGTATGTGACACGTGGTGGCTAAACACCGTGGATGGTATGTGTGTGTTCTGTGATGTGAACGCCCCATGGGCCCCAAAATAACCACAATGGGAACAAGCCTCCCACCCAATGCTACTTACAACAACAGTCCACGTCCTTAAGGTGTCTGGTCTGGAGGCTGAGCAGGACAAGCATGTTGGCCCTGTGAATGTGTACTGTGTCCTTCAGACTGATGTAGTACATCCCTCATGTGTCTGTGGAGGCCGGTATGGCACAGACCCTAGACCTGAGCCCTGGGGACAGGAACATGTCTGTGTGCCCGGGGGGGGGGGAAACAACATGCCCTGGGAGGTTCCACTTGCTGGTATTGCTGTAACAGTACATGAGGAGGCTCCATATTGGGACACACATGTGATGTGGCCAGGTATCATGGGCAGATGATTGTGGAGAGATGGATCTGTTGGTCAAAGAACATATACATGTTATTGTGTCACTGTTATAGAACATATGGTGGTAGTAATAGTCTACACAATCCTGATACATGTCAAACACCATGCACAGATATCCCCAATAACTCACTCTGACAGATGTGCAGCAATCACAGATCAGCCATACCACTGGCATACATGTAACCATAGTAGCCCTGACAATGGCATGCAGGTGAATAGTGTATAACAAGCCAGCAATGATAGTGTCCACACAGGGGACATGGCCACAATCACATAGCAGAAGGTGTGGTACAATACAATATCTGTCCAACTGCTAGTTAAGCTGTAGCCATAACTAATGAGTTGTGTGTACAGTCTGTTGAAGCTAATATGGTGGGGGGTGACACAGATGTGTAATAAGAACCATGCTGTATGAGTTGCTCAGACCTGTTTACATCTTTATGTCTTACAGACCCTATGGCACATGTACATTTGCCCACATTCTCAAATGAAGAAAACGAGATATTGTTCACATACATGCTGCAGCACTATGCTGTGCTGTTTGGCAGGCATTCACATGAGCTGCAGGAGCAGTCTGCCCTGTGGAATGACATACTCCACAGGGTCATTGATGTTGGACATCACAATCGCACATATGAGCAGGTCTGGCATCATTGCAGTGACCTGCTTCGCCATGTCTGGCGCCATGCTGCTGAAGTCCGGTGGGATCACCTTGCCACAGAGGGGGGCCATGCCATCCATCCCCCCCTGACACATGTGGAGGAGCTTCTGGTCAGCCTCATGGCACCTGCCCATCCCAACATTCTACAACAACTGCCGTACATCGTGGAGGTGGGTGTCACCCACACAATGGCCGAGAAGTGTGCAGATAAGGACAGAGCACATCAGTAGACCACTATTGTGTAAACATCCCCATTGGTACAGGTAGATCATGCATATCTGACATGTCATAGATATAGTGTGTTGCTGCAGTGTAGTGATAACCAGATGTCCATATCTGGTAGTATTGTGGGAATGTATCATTGATGTATGGTAATACTGCATCCAGCCTGTAGCACTGCCAGAGGTGTGGCCACTTTTCTTTCTTCTCACACCCTCTTATGTAGGTCCCTCTGGGATAACAACAAGGCAACAGCCTGTAGCTGGTGAGTATGTTTTATGTAGATGCTTGCCAACACAAGTATGTAATGGTGATGGTATATGCCATGCACACATCTAGCACACCTACCCTGAATGCATGCTGTACATGTGCATGTATTGTTGCTGTGAAATGCACGGTCTCACAGGGGAGAGCATGAATGGGGTATTGGAAGGGTATGTCAGACAGCTGCATGCTAACATCCTGTCATTGCGGAATGTGTATACAGGGAGTAACTTACTTGTAGTAGACATGGCCTACTGTACTGGCATGTTCTGAACAACACCCATATACAGTGCAACAGCAGCGTATATACCTGTAGGACAATGGCAACTGCTGCAGAGTTGCACTATGGCATAAGGCATTACAGTACTCCACATTATCATTTGGGTCTAGGCAGCAACTTGTGGTGTTCAGTGTATGGGACACTGCAAAGTGACACACATGTGTAGGGCTTACTTGTCATGCATCTGCATAAGAGCAGCGGGGGGGGTCACAGCATGACACACCAGTGCACTGCAGCTGGGAAACTATGGATGGTAGGAATGGCTCTCTCTGTACATAGTCAGGGTCAGGACCTGTGGCAGCCGTAACCCTACACACAGCAATAGTGATGGCAGTGTGTGAACACCATGGGATGTGCACATGAGTAGACCTTGCAATCATGCAGAATAGGGGGACATTTGTAGGGCAGACTGAACATACACTGGCAAATGCACATGGCCCATGCTGGTATACCCCTGCCAGGAGCAATGACTGCTGTAGTACACACAACAAGAGGTGTAATAAACTGTCATGATAGGAGTGTGCACACATATGCCCACATATTGTGTATGCATTGTGGTCAGCAGCTGCACACATAAAACCATCTGTAGACACTGTATTAAAATGTACAGGACATATGTGACATACCAGGCTTGTGTACTGCTAAGATATGCAGTGATGTGGTCCCATGGCAGATCATGGTTGTGTGTGAAATAAATAAAGGTGTGTGCATCCCCATAGCCACAGTATGCACTGATGGTTCTCAGTGTAAGACTATTGCAGTGGTCATACATGGTTTGTTTATGTTGACAGCTGTACATCAGGCATCAGGCATTCACCAATGACAACTGTCCACATATCATCCCAGGTATATGTTGCTGAAAAACATAGGGGCTGTGAGAAGTAAAGCTGACATAACTGACACAGTACTACACATTCCACAATGGGTTGTACACCTGTGAGTTGTGGCAAGCAGTACATGGCAGGGTGCAGAACAGGTGCACAACAATACTGCATACATGAGTACAGTGGTATCCAGGGGAAGGGGCATCACCTAGTGACACAGAACAAGCATCACACATGTTTACTGTTGCTAGCATGGATTGACTGTAGCTGAACTGCATGTTGTTCTGTACCATGTGTTCTGCATGTTGGCAGATGGGTAATAGGGTGATTGTGTGTACGATCAATGTGCAACCTCACCTGTATGTGTGTTCTTTCCTCTTGGTGGTTATTTAGGTTGCATGCAGTGTCACTCTGTTGAACGTGAGGGAGGTAGATGCATGTAGGATGTGTGTGCATGTGTGTGTTTGTGTGTGTGGCCACGTATGCACGTGTGATTGTGGTGTGTTCAGACAGCTGTACCTCCATTTATGATTGTGCAGGAAATAGATATGGACTGCCACATTACACACCAAAAATACCTCTTGTGTGTATTCACAGGACAGCAAATAGTATACTGTGGTATGTAGCATGCAACAGGCATGCAGAGGGAAGGTAGACTCCAGGTACGCACTTAATATTGCAATCAGCAGAGAGGTCACCTACAACCCATGTATGCAGCTCTACAGATGCATGGTGGAAGTACTAGTCAACACCAAGGAGTGTATCTAGATATTATAGTTGTCACATGATGGGCTGACGGAGCAGCATATCTGGCATGTACTGAGCTTTACATACTCATGACAGACCAGTGGGAGATATTATGGATGCAACATAGTACCCCACACATATAGGGGCCATGCACATCATTTCCGACCATACAGAGGGTACATACCGAATTACAGCAGTGAGGCCATATAAATCCACTGCACATAGGTCAGGCAGGTAAAGTAGCAACAGGGCTTGTGTTGTGTCCGCTTGTGTGGCCATTTGTAGGACTGTGATGTTAATGAGTGGTATCAATGTGTGTATGTTAGCAAGTGTGATGCAGGGTAGGGTAACCATGGACATACAAGTGGGACTGACTGTAAAGCCCTTGACAGGTAGGTATAACGCAAGTGTGTGTGTGTGTGTGTGTGTGTGTGTGTTTGTCTGTATACTGTTAGGCAATCATGTACAGGTTTTTAAGTGTGTTTATTGTTCTCCCCCACAGATGGTGAGGTGGGTCATGTTCCCTCCTGCAGCCGATCTGATGTAGGTGTCCATACAGACACCGATGATGATGATGATACTAACGGTGAGGCACAGGCTGGATTGTCAGGGGACAACACTGCGCATACATTTGACATCTTCCTTTTAACCACCATACCCTCGCACACAGTTTCAGTGCCTATACACATCCCATTACCAGTGCCCATAGTGGTGGGACAGCTGGCATTTAGTGCAAGTGCACAGGAAAGTGTGATGACCATGCCTACTGTGTCTGGTCGCAGTAGGCATAGCCGGTTGTCCAGCAGGGCACCACATAGGCGGATGTCCCAGGGTGCTCATGGTAGGGCAACTGGACATCATGCCCCTGGCAGAGGCAACATAGGTGCTACCACCAGACACATGTTTCAGGCTGTCATGGCAGCTCAGGCACGTACAGAACGTTACCACAGACAGGCCCTCAGGCTGCAGAGGGCTGCTGTCACATCATCAAATGACAGTGCCCGTGAACTTGCTAGTGCCATCCGTGGAGTAACTGAGTTCATGGATAGACAGTCTGGTAAGATGATGGCCCTCATTGACCATGGTCTGTCCATGCTAGAACATGTGGTGGGAGTGGTGCGACATCCGTGTGGACATAGAGCAGCAACACCATCAGCTGGTAGTCAGCGTGGACATGGCAGGACACCAAGGGGCTCCCGTAGTGGTAGTAGCACCCCCGGCAGTGCGGGGGGTGCTGTGTCCACACCACACCAGGCCATGTGCACGTGGTGCTGGCCAGTCCCAGAATGGGCCTGGTACCAACAGACAAATGTCATCCGCAGGTGAGAGTAGCACATCAAGGCTGTAGCTGGACATGCCCGTGGAACACCTGACAGGTGCAGTCCACGTGTCAGTGGCTGGAGGTATTGAACTGCACACTCTGCCAGGTATGGTCTGCAGCTGTCCATAAACACCTGTGTAGGGCAGCAGAACTATGTGCATGCATACCCACACCCTCTAAAAAACACACCTAGGGAAACTTCTTAGCTACACACACCATATCACCTTCCAGCTCCCCGGAGTACATCTCTCACTCACACACATAGTGTCAAATGTATGGGCAACCCTTGGCCTCTGGCAAACTAACACCACACCCTGTGCATATGATGATACCTGTGCCCCATCCCTGTCATACATACCATCGATGCAGGGACAGGCTGATATGGTTCTGATGCACACAGTGACTGTACAACAGTGTAGCACAGTACTGCAGTTTAACATGTTGTAGGAGGTAGGGTGTGAGGCACATTTGTCAGGTTGTGTAGTCGTCAGGCAATGATGCATTACAGCTATTGGGTACACTGCTTGATTGCGGTCTCTATAATGTTAGCCAGTTGTGTTGTAGATGTACATGTGTCAGCAGTAGGATGTTCTACAGTCATATTTCAGAACAGGGTATGTGATTACACAAGCTTAATATGACAGTATAATGACCATCTGATAAACACCATCCTCATATGTACCACTCACACAGTAACCATACATACACTGGTCATGGCACAGTGAGGTCCATTGGCTGTCTGTGGTGTGGGACACATGTGCCTGGCCCTACAAACATGTGAGCAGTCTGTGCACTGCCCAAGGTATGTATGCACAATACACAGATTGTCTTCAAATTCTTAACTCAGGGGTCTGCAACCAGCGGCTCTGGAGCCACATGCGGCTCTAACAACCTGCTGTAGTGGCTCCCTGTACCTCTGAGGATTAATGGACACTGTAATGCACCAACCACACACAAACATACACAGAGATCAGCCAGGGCCAACACAGGAGCACAATCAGGGATGGATGTTAGGTATTGCTCTGATGTAATTAGTTTTGTCATATATAGTATAACAATATTTGAAACCTTATATGCAGTGTTATCTTCATATTAGGGGTCAATTAGCTGTTGTGGTTCCCAATGACTTTACTTTGGTGGGAGACGGGACAGACATGACTCCTGGGATACTGAAGGTTGCAGACTCCTGCTTTGTGTACACAGACAGCAGTACTGTGCACACAGCCACAGACTGTCCAAGTCATGTCCTCAGTAAAAGCCAGTATTATACACAGCAAGTCCAGCAGTCTGTTATCTGACTGGCTTGCTATCATGCATGATGTCAATGAATAATGGTGTACAGAACATATGCACCATATATATGTGGGCTTCGTCTGCTCAACTATGTATATGTAGACTAGCTACTTATTCTGCTGTGTTACTGCCTCTTAAATCGTTTTTCAGTTGTGCACATGCCTTGCTTCATTTAAAAAGTTTTAAATTGCTAATTTTGTAGAGTTTTAATTGCATTTACTGTTTAGGACTACACACTCAAGTGTGTTAGCCTTTTCTGTGTTTATTTACTGTATTATTGCATTGTTTAGCCTGTTTCATCAAAAAAATATATATATATACTATCTTGTTTGCTCGTTTCCCACCTTTTCTAGCCAGTCCATATCACAGGCTTTGCTTGTCTCAGGACTTTATTTTCTGTGCTCAGAGCTATCCAGACCTTGCTGTGGTTGAGGGAAGTCCTACTGCCTACCAGTGGGACTGGTGAGCATTGTACTGCCTATCTAACGCTATAGGAGTGGTTTCCAGCTCTGAAATTGTAATTTTATTAGCCTTTTTGGGCTGATTTCTATCCCTTTCAACTTTCTGGCTTAAAAACGCGTGTGTTTGTACATTTTTCACATCGTGCAACACTACGAGGCTACAGTTAAACTATTCCAGGTGTCAGAAAGTCTGCTCTTCAAATTTTCCCTTAAAACTAGCTGGTTTCTCAGTAGTAACACTACAATCTGAACCCCTGTGACTAGCACTTGCTCTAGAAGCTGCTGGAAAGCACTAGGAAGCCTGAAACTGATACAAGCACTCAGCTCTCCTTGTCAATAAGGAGAAATTAATCATAGGCACTAAACAGCCTACAATTGCAAAGTACCTTGCAAAGGTAAGGGAAAGCAGCTCTTAAACTTTACAAAAAAGCACCTAAACTGGCATGTCCAGGGGTCAGCTTCCGGTGATTTCTCCTGTCCGCCTGGTGGATCTGGGCATACTGGGGCAATGCGGCAACTGCCTCATGTATACAGACAATCCTCTCCTCCTACCACCCAGCACTACAACCTGCGAGAGATTCACTTAACATAGCCAAACTGGAAGCAAAGTTCTCTCCGGTCAAGATTGCGCTAGACAGTCAAGAGGAGAAGGCTAACACCTGCATTACACCTCTAGCAACTCATAGCCCTTCAAAACCACACCATCAACACCCACACATAGCAACACTAAACCCACATATGCGGAGGCCCCTAACATTAACCTGCCAAAGCAACAAGGACCTCTGAAGCCGAAATGCAAGCAAACACCAGTCACAACCAAAGTGACACATAGCTCACAACACCAGTGTGCCACCCAACAACAGCCCCTAAGGCAAGACAATGTACCCAACACTTTAGTCATAGGTGACTCTATAGTCAGACACACTGATGTCCCACTCACCATGCTGAACAAGGAAAAAATTACAGTCAGTTGCCTGTCAGGTGCCAGGATCCGCCACATAACGCATGCACTCAAGTCACTCCACAACAAGTGCAAATACGACTCTGTCATTGTCCATGCTGGAGTGTATGACTTCAGATGTACCTCCCTGAACTACATGAAAAGAGACATGGAAGAGCTCTTGGATCATGTAACCCAGGCAGGTATGACCCTAGCCCTGAGTAGCATCCTGCCTTCGCCCAGAATGATACCACAGTATAAGGACAAAATGATTGACTTCAACAATTGGCTAAGCTTCTGGTGTCATTCAAAGGGGATCCAGTATATGTCAGCCTGGGAAGACATGATCAACAAACCACGATGCTTTGCCAGAGATTGTCTGCACCTGTCACCCCTGGGATTCAGGTTAATGGCTAAAGCTCTTGCCACCCCTATAGTGCCTTTTTTAGGCAAGGTTCAAAGGATAAAACCACCACTGTAACAGATACAAGCATGCAAAATCTGAAGGTAATGCTACTCAATGCTAGAAGTCTAAACCTCAAAATGCACTCTCTCGGGGCACTCCTAAAAATGGAGAACATCTATATCTGTGCAGTGACTGAGACCTGGTTCAAGGCTCCAGAGAGCACCCCTGCAGTACCAAGCTACAATTCTTACCACACTTTTTGGCCACAAAACCAAGACCGAAACACTAAAGGTGGAGGAGTGTCCATATTCACCAAAGATATTCACACCTCCAGGCTAGTTGCCCAACACAATGCATCTGAAATTCTCCAGGTGCAACTAACATTAGGTAAGACTGCAATCCAAATTGTAGCTTGCTACAGATCCTCCACCATACCCCAAGATTCTCACTACACCTTCCTAAACATACTGGAAAATATTAAGATACAACCAAACACCCTAATGCTGGGTGATTTCAACTACCCTGCCATTAATTGGGAAAACTACTCGGGTACCAACTCCTTTTCCCAACGGTTCTTGGAATTCATAAATTCCAACGCCCTGGATCAACTAATCCATTGTCCCACCAGGGGCTCCAATATCCTGGACCTGGTCATTATCAACATGGGAGATAGATGCTCCACAGCAGTGGTCACCCCCTCATTGGTCAGGTCTGACCATAAGCAGATCACCCTTGACATCCACATCCCACCCCCACCCCCCAGTAAGGAAACCTCCTTAAAAAACCTCTCCAAAGCCAACTTCATGCTACTGAAGTCAGAAGTGACAAACTTCACAACTCCCACGCAGACGGGATCTGGAAGTTCGACTGCAGAATCCTACACTAAGGCACTGTACAAGCACAGCCACTCATGCATGAATCGTGCCATCCCAAATAGAACCAAGATGCTCTTCTCCAAAAAAAGGAAGCCAATCTGGTGGTCCCCTGCTATAAACAAACTATACAACAGAAGAAAGAAATTGTTGCAGAAAAGAGGAAAATTCCAGGATGCAAAAAACTCCCTCACCAGCCTCAGTAAGAAGCTGAGATCCCTCATAAAATCCTCAAAAGCTAGTTATGAAAATAAAATTGCCAAAGATTCTAAAGATAACCACAAGGCATTCTTTAGTTATGTCAAGAATCTAAATGGCAATGTTCAGATCTGCTCTGAGCTACAACAGAATGGCATTAAATATACTGATCCCAAGGATATTGCCAGTATCCTGGCATATCGATTTAGTGCCACCTTCACCCCCTCTCACCCCCTAAAGGGCCCATCTCAATACCAAAAGATTGCCAAATTCCGATAATCACAGCCACACAGGTAGAAACAGCACTCTCCAAAGTTAAGAATACAGCATCCATGGGACCAGATGACATCCCAGGCTGTGTACTACATGAACTACAAAATGAACTGGCACCCCACCTAAGTGTCATGTTTAATCATAGCCTCACCTCAGGCTTCGTGCCCACTGAGTGGCGCACAGCTACAGATGTTCTTCGTGTTTCACTGTTGCAGTCATAACTGTAGGGTGCTCCTGCCGGCAGGCAGCCCGAGGTCGGCCAGAATCCCAAAGTCTGGGTCCGGCGTCGGCTGTACAAGCTAGTACCCTGACGTCAGTAGGCTTTGGTACATAGCCCTCAGCCGACGCCATCTTCTCCAGTCTTTCTTGCCGTGCGGTGGAAAGCAGCTCGCAAGTCATTGGTTGGCGATTTTCGAACAGCGTATTTTGTGGTTGTCAGTCCGAAGTTCTTACTTCTCTTCTCAAAGCTAAGTACCCCGTTGGGGAATCTTTTTCTTGTTCCTCCGATGTCAGAAAAAGTTAATAATTGTATAGCGTGTGGGAAACAAATACCTCATAAAGATTTCCACTCTTACTGTCTACCTTGCTTAGGCCCTGACCACGACGTTTCTTGTTGTCAGTTCTGTGCCAGGTTCAACTCTCGTACTATCAAGCGCAGGTACGATTGGGCTTTAAATTATTTTGGCAGACGCTTCAATTATAGAATGTCGTCGGACACTACCGGAGTTCAAAAGAAGTGCAAAGACAAAGACAGGCCTCCGAGGTCCAAACAGGACTTGTTGCAGCTGGAGCCAGCGTCCGGTTTGGCTGTCATCAGTGAGGCGCTTTTGCAGCCCCTGTCGTCTGCCACTTCTGAACCGATGGCCGATACGGACTCCCATGGGGATCCATCAAGGCCCACTATTTTAACTGCTGCAGGACCTTCGGACGTCGCTCCTTCAGATGGGTCCGGAACCGCTGTGCAGGTACCGGCTTCTGAGGGGGTTTTCAGGCCTACTCACATCACTATTTCAAAGGCAAAGGCAAAGACAAAGACTCCTGTTAAGTCTAAAGTTCCTGCTCAAGCTGCTTCTGAATCCACTCCCAAGACACAAAAGCAATTATTAAAGATGGCTGAAGATTTGCTTACAATGATTAGGGGTTCTCACCCCCCTCCTGAGAAAAGGCCTCGACAGGATGTTACTATGGATTCCTCTGACCAGGCTTCTGTATCTTCTGTTTCTTCCTCAGATCAGGACTATTCCTTTCCTCCTTATGAGGATTCGGATGCTGAGGACTCTTTACCCTCGGCCTCTCCGCCTGAGGATTTCTCTTTGGGGAAACCTTGCATGAGATGAGGGAACATTTTCATTGGGAAGGACAGGAGTATTCTGCTTCCAAGAAGAGGCTTAGGGAATTTCTTCTTCTTCCTCAGCATAGGCCTTTAGCTATCCCTCCTGTTTTGGACATTGTAGATGATGCTTTTTCTGAGGCTAATTTGAATCCTGATTCCATGCCTCCTGCTCCTTCTAAGCCTGATAGATTTTATAGGGTTCCTGACTCTCATTTATTTTTATTTTAAAAACCCTTCTGCGGATCCTGAAACTATTTCTCAGGGCTCTAAGGCTGCTAAGGTTGCTACTTCTAAAAATCCTATTCCCTCTGAGAAGGATTCTCGTGCTTTAGACAGGTGGGGAAAAAAGGTATATACTTCTGCTACCCTGTCTGTAAGGGCTTTAAATTGCCAGTTTCATATGTTTAAGTATCAGCAATTTCTTTTGTCTGTTTTAAAGCAAAAGCTTGCTTCCCTTCCTGCTTGTGCAGAGGATAAGGAACTTCAGGATGTCTTGCATGCGACTGAACAAGTGAACAAGCATAGTTTACATTGTGGTTTTGATGCTTTGGATGCTTCTTGCAGGGCTGCAGCCTCTGGTACTGTTATCAGGAGACATGCCTGGCTTCGTGAACAGAGTTTACCTGAACAGGTTAAGGCTAAGTTATTAGATGCCCCTGTTCAACATGATGTTCTTTTTGCATCCAAGGCTGAGGAAGTTATTAAAAAGATGGAAGAAAAGGCAAAGTCTATGCAGACTGTAAAAGATTTCTTGCAAGTTCAGCCTCCTAGATTTTCTAGGAATTGGCCCTCTAAAAATTGGTCCTTTCCCACATCTGACAGGCCTCAAAGGGGAAGATATAGGCGCTCCAGAGGTCGTGGTCAAGGTCAGGCCTCTTACAGATCTAGACAATGGACTGCTTCTTCACCTAGAAGGGGAGAAGACAGATCTCAATCTCAAAGAAAGCAAACTCAATGACTCTCTCGGTTGGGCTACAGGACCCCTTCACCTGGATGCCCCTCTCGGAGGAAAACTGTCTCTTTTTTACAGAAATTGGACTCATATTACCCAGGACAGATGGGTATTGGACGTGATTTTAAAAGGTTACAACTTCCACTTTCACACTTTGCCAAGGGCTCACGGTTGGCCAGATCTGCCAAAACATCAATGGTCAGAGGCCTTAACTCAAGTGGATGCTCTTCTGGCCATGAGAGCCATAGAACCTGCTCCACTCTCGGAGATGGGAAAAGGTTTTTATTCAAGACTGTTTCTGGTTCCCAGAAAACAAAACTCATGGAGACCTATTCTGGACCTTTCTGTGTTAAACACCTTTTTGGAAATTCCAAAATTCAAGATGCTTACTCTGCAGCAATTAATTCCAATGCTTTCTCAGGACGCCTGGATGGTGACATTGGACTTAAAGGAAGCCTATTTACATATTCCCATCAGGCAAAAACGCAGGAAATTCCTCAGGTTCAAGGTAGGTTCGAGGCACTTTCAATTCTCTGTACTGCCCTTTGGTTTATGTACTGCACACAGAGTCTTTACCAAGTGCCTGGCACCAGTAGTGGCTTACTGCAGACTTCAGGGGATCCAGATTTACCCCTATTTGGACGACTGCCTTATTCAGGCAGACAGCAAAGATCTTCTGCTTCAACATCTGGACTTTGTTCAACGTCTTCTCCTCCTACTGGGATTCTCAGTGAACACAAAAAAATCCCATTTGATCCCTTCTCAACAAATGATATTCTTGGGAGCCCTCTTAAATACAACCTTACAAAGGGCCTTCCTCACTCCAGAAAAACAAACTCAGCTGGCTTCTACTTTCAGCACCTTAGCAACTCTATCTCAGCTCACTGCAAGGAAATTCCTGCAGGCTCTGGGCTACATGGCTTCCTGCATTCTGTTGATCCCAAACGCAAGGCTTCACATGAGAAAGCTTCAATGGTATCTGAAAAGTGTATGGTCACAGCATTACCACGATCTGGATATTCTGATTCCTCTGATCCCCTGCCTTCAGAGGGAGTTCCTCTGGTGGTCCAGGGTATGCACTTTAAACGAAGGAAAGCCTTTTCGTCTTCCTCAACCTACTCAAATCCTAACCACAGACGCCTCGGATTATGCTTGGGGAGCACACTTTCTAGACAATTGCCAGCAGGGAACCTGGACAAAGGACCATCTTCACTGGCACATCAATCTGAAGGAAATGTTGGCAGTTCAAAATGCCCTTCTAGCCTTCAAGAACCTTTTGCAACCAGGGCCTCTGCTAATTCGCACAGACAACACCACGGTCATGTGGTACATCAACAAGCAGGGGGGTTCTCATTCATACCCCCCTTTGCAGACTAGCTATGGCTTTATGGGACATAGCTCTAACATTGAATCTACATCTCCAGGCTCAATTCATTCCAGGGAAACAGAATCTCTTAGCAGACAGCCTGAGCAGAAACATTTCAGATCCTCACGAATGGGTGCTAGACACCAACTTATTCAACAGGATTTCTGCAGTTTGGGGATGTCCCCAGATAGATCTGTTTGCATCCCATCTCAATCATCAGCTGCCTCGCTTTTGCACCAGGTCCTTCCACAAAACAGCTTGGAGAGTGGATGCCCTGTCCTTCAGCTGGAGAAGCCTTTCAGCATATGCCTTCCCTCCTCTTCCTCTACTACCTCGGGTATTACTGAAGATAAAACAGGACAAGCCCAAGTTCCTCATCTTAATTGCTCCAAATTGGCCTCGACAGTTTTGGTATCCAACTTTAAAGCACCTGTTCTTGGGGCCTCCTTGGATTCTCCCTCTGAACCCTTCGCTTTTGTCCCAGCATCAGGGTCAGTTACTACATTCCAACCTCAAGACCCTTTGCCTGGCAGCTTGGCTCTTCAAAGGAATTTGATTTCCTCTAGTCTTCCCAAACAAGTTTTGGATGTTCTTTTGGAAGCTAGACGGCCTAGCACTAGGAAATCCTATGCCTCTAAATGGAAGAGGTTTTGTATTTGGATGCAGGACCGAGGCTCGGATCCTCTGGTACCTGATCTCTCTTCTATTTTGCTTTACCTTTCGAACTTTTATCTAAAGGACTTTCTTTTCTTCCATTAAGATTCATGCTTCTGCTATTTCTGCATTTCAGTTCTGATCCTCCTGTTTTTCTCATCCTTTGGTGAAGCAATTTTTGAGAGGGGCTAAAATTTGCGGCCTCCCAGGACCCCTCCTGTCCCTGCCTGGGATCTTAATTATGTTTTAGAAAAACTTACTTTGCCTCCTTTTGAGCCTGCTGCATCTTCAGATATTAAGTTTTTATCTTGGAAAACTGTTCTTTTATTAGCATTGACCTCTGCCAGAAGGGTCTCAGAGTTGCAAGCTCTCATGGCTGTGGAACCATACCTTATTTTCCATCAGGACAGAGTATCCTTGAGGACCAATCCTACTTTCATGCCTAAGGTGATTTCGAAAGTGGCTTTAAATCAGACAATTCACCTTCCTACTTTCTTTCCAAATCCTCAAAATAAAGGGGAAAGGATTTTGCATTCATTAGATGTACACAGACAGTTACGATTTTACCTGGACAAGACTAAGGAGTTCAGAAAGTCTAATCAATTGTTTGTTTCTTTTGCCTCCAGTTCTCTTGGAAAACCTATTTCTAAACAAACTATTTCCAAATGGATTGCTTATGGAATCAGATTTTGTTACACTCATCATGGGAAACAGTTTCCAGGTACCATTAGAAGTCATTCTACTAGAGCAGCTGCCACTTCTACAGCTTTCCTCAGAGGGGTCCCTACCAAAGATATCTTGGAAGCTGCCACTTGGAGTTCTGTGCATACTTTTTCCAAGCACTACAATCTCCCCCTGTTTTCTAAGACCAGGGCAGGCTTTGCCTCTGCTGTCTTGCAGGGTATTCTTGCCTCCCCTTCTTCTATCTAAAGCCTCCTCCCCTTTTACACTGCTTTGGGATTCCACCCTACAGTTATGACTGCAACAGTGAAACACGAAGAACATAGTACAGTTGTGTACACCTACCATAAATGTAGATATTCAAGTGTCTTCACTGTTGCAGTCGGGGTTTCCCTCCCTCCTATCCCCTCTTTTTTCTCCCTTTTCCTTTTTTGTGGTGTATTTGTGTTTCCTTGTTGGATTCATTTTTGTTTTGTTGGGGACTTCTGACATCTAGGGCAAGAAAGGCTGGAGAAGATGGCGTCGGCTGAGGGCTATGTACCAAAGCGTACTGACGTCAGGGTACTAGCTTGTACAGCCGACGCCGGACCCAGACTTTGGGATTCTGGCCGACCTCGGGCTGCCTGCCGGCAGGAGCACCCTACAGTTATGCTGCAACAGTGAAGACACTCAAACATCTACATTTATGGTAGGTGTACACAACTGTACTTTATCCCACTCCACAAGGGAGGATCCACCTTGGATCCCGGGAACTACCGTCCCATCAGTCTGACAAGCCTGATCTGCAAGGGCATGGAACGCATTATCATGGAACTTATAAACAAAGACATTGGCATCCTTCAAACACTGGACCCCACCCAGTTTGGGTTTGTGAAGGGCCGATCTTGTCTCCTGAATCTGATTGACTTCTTTGAATCGTTCTCCAGAGCTGTGGACGAGGGTAAGGCAGTCCACACAGCCTATCTGGACCTTGCCAAGGCCTTCAACACCATCCCTCAGTCTGGAATCATAGATAAACTTACTAAGCTGGGCATAAATCCCTACGTCACTCGATGGTTGCCAACTGGCTTACTGACAGAACCTAGACTGGAAAAGTAGCCGACTCCAAATACAGCTCCAGACAAGTGGAGTACCTCAGGGTTCAGTCCTGGGACCACTCTTGTTTGGCATCTACTTCTCTGAAGTACAGGCCAACACTAAGGGACTCTGGCTAACAAAGTTTGCAGATGACTGCAAACTGGGAGCCATTATTGAATCCCCAAATGATGTGGATATTCTACAAAAGGGCCTTACAGAAACAGATGCCTGGTGCCAGACCCATGGACTCAAGCTTAATGCCAAGAAATGTATAGTTATCTCCTTTGGAAAAAACATGTACGCATGAACTACCACATAGGTGGCAGGACACTAAACATCGAAAGTGTGATGAGAGACTTAGGGACACAAGTGGACAGTGGTCTCACTTTTGATAACCACATCGCCACAACAGTCAGGAAATCCTTCTTTGTGGCACACCTCATCACTAAGGGCTTTTCATCCAGAAAAAAAAGAGGTCATTTTCCCACTGTACTCATCCCTCATTAGACCCATTATAGAGTATAATGCCCCATTTGGTATATACCTCACAAGACATCTGCAACAGCTGGAAAGGCCACAGAAATACCTCACTAAAAGAATCACAGGCCTAAAGCAGATGCCATATGCTGACCATCTAAAAAAACTCCAGCTATACTCTGTGGCATATCGTCTACTCAGAGGCGATCTCTGCTTAACATACAAGGCCATGTCAAACCCTGAGCTGTTGGACATGCTACACTTAAAGAAATCCCAATCCCTCAGAGCCACATGCTCCAGGGATCTAAACCTTATCATCACAATGAACAAAACATGCTGTAGGGATAGGTTCCTGACTCAGAGACTCCCCATACTCTGGAATAGACTGCCCATACATGTCAAACAAAGCGCCTCATTGGTCCTCTTCAAAAGGAACCTTGATGATTGGATGGGAGATAGGAAATTCACCCCGGGGATCATGTCAGTCACCCTGCTAGACAGGGGCCCAGAGAAGTAAATATTGTGGGGAGAAATTTCCAGGGAATTGTTATGGCTAGGCTTGCATAGGCCTTAGGGCCGATAGCCTAGTACCAACCTATGAACACATGTGTGCCCCTCTGCAGTGTACAGGTGAGTGTATGTAACATTGTTATATGCTCCGGTAAGTCAGTCTAT